>NC_061100.1:4988299-5005799 GCF_015104395.2 Macrobrachium nipponense | reverse complement strand
TTAATTTCCCGCTTGATTCAAATTTCACAAAAAATTACCAGGCCATCAAAGCGATTAATTCACTCTCTCCTCTCTCTCTCTCTCTCTCTCTCAGCTCTCTCTCTCTCTCTCTCGCTCTCTCTCTCATTTGATATTCCGTATTCATTCCTTTTCTAGCTTCTGTTTTAATCTATACATCTTAATGTTTTTTTGTTGGGTCTCCCATGCATTTTACTTATTTATCTATATTTGCTCCCATTCCTTTACTAATCTATACTTTTTTTTCTAAGAACTCTTGTCTTCTTTCTGTTTCTTATTACTCTTTCAAACGAACATTATATTCTTGGGAAGCTTGAAAAATAATAATAAACCAAGCAAAAAAATTTCTTTCAGCTTGCTTCTGCAGATGGAAAAAGAAACCCACAAGATTATAACTTGTTTACTTGTAAGTATTTACAGTTTTAAGTAAAATACTATGTAAACACTTACAAGTACACATGTTATAATCAGTAATCTTGTAGTTTCCTTTTTCGATAATAATAATAATAATAATAATAATAATAATAATAATAATAATAATAATAATAATAATAATAATAATAATAATAATAATAATAATAATAATAATACTGTTGAATAAAATGGCAGAATTCAGCGAATTAATCTTATATATTATTTTTATATTTTTCTTATTACTCGCTTTTCTGGCTAAGCGATACTTCTTAATAATTGGCCAATATTCATATTGGAAATAATGCTAAAAGTGGTATTTTATTTACAACAGGATTTATTAGTAAAAAATTGGTAAATACTGTTCTAAATAAAATACCACTTTCAGCATTATCCCCAATATGGATATTGGACAATTATTAAGAAGTATCGGTAAGCCAGAAAAGCGAGTAATAAGAAAAATAGAAAAGATAATATGTAAGATTAATTCGCTGAGTTCTGCCGTTTTATTCAACAGAATTTGTTTAAGAGAGAGTCTTCTTCCCCACCCCCCCCCCAAAAAAAAAAAAAAAATAATAATAATAATAATTTCTTTCGTAAATTAAAAGCAAACGCTAAAAGGATATTTTGACAGTAACTTCCTATCGAATCATTTAATTAATTATCACCTCCAAAATATAACTAATTCTATAATGTTTCATCTATCAAGACAGACCGACTTGCATCATACAGCGTTTCCTTTTACCCCTTCATTAATATGACAGGCTATTGTGATGGATCTAATAGATTTGATGAATGCAAAAAATAAACGATGGGACAATTAATTTTTCAATCGTGCCTCGATTTTGATGAATTACTTAAAAAAAAAAAAAAAAAAAAAAAAAAAAAAAAAAAGTGATTGACATTTTGTTCCGTGTGTTGATATGACTGGCAATTTGCGTAACAAAAAGTGTATTAGTTCAAGTGATTATTTTTACTAGATTGTTTTAATGGTATATTATGAATCTCCATCGCATCACCGTGATTCATACAGATTCATCACGATGATTTGATAAAATTCATGATAAAGCTACGTGGGGCAAACGTTCGATTTGGTTAACATGGCAGAGGGGGTTGGATGTCGATTCTAATGGCAAATACCTGAGTTCGACAGTGATTTGAATGGTAGGAATCGGTATCAACTTATTTATACCTCACTTGTTGGCCGAATCGATAACATCACTGAAGTCCTGATTTCCTCTCGGTCCGCTGGGCGTGGGTTCGAACCCACAAGAAGATGAAATTATTAACTAAAACTAAAAAATTCCCCTTCGGTTAACATATATGAGAATATATATTAATTCCGTCCGAGGTAGAGCGAACTGGATATTAAAGGACATTTGTAGCTCGATGTATGTATATGAATCACGGTGATGTGATAAAGATTCATATATATATATATATATATATATATATATATATATATATATATATATATAGAAATAGATATACATATATGAATAGGACCTCATTTAAACTGGGTAGTATCTAGCTGAGATATTTAATCAGGTAAAGTTACAAGCTTTCCTGGTATATACCAGTAGAGCGAATGGATATTAAAGGACATTTGTAGCTCGATGTATATATGTATATTTTTATATCATATATATATATATATATATATATATATATATATATATATATATATATATATTATATCATATATTAATAGGACCTCATTTAAACTGGGTAGAATCTAGCGGAGATATTTAATCAGGAAAAGTTACAAGCTTTCCAAGACTAATAGTCCTCATGACCTGGTATCCGTAGAACACGGGACACTCGGTCCAGCTGCATTTACATATATGCCTATGGTGGAGGGAATTAAAGCCCCTGTTTTTTCCAATTTCGTGTGCTGGCTTTCTTCAGTCTTTCAATTATCCTCTTTCTCCTGTATAGCCCCGCCCTCGTGACCTTAGCTTTTCTCTGCTTGCTTTTCTATTGTTGTGTAATTGATTATTTGGATAGGCTGTTCTCCAATCCGCTCCCAGTATTGCCATCCATAACTGTTTGCACATGTTATGAGGGCCTTTTCTACGATCGGTCAGGCCGTTTCGTTTGCATTCTTATATAGAAACTTCACATTCTCCCAGTCTATTCTGTGATCTTTTTCCCCAACAGTGCTTGGGAACCACCGATGACTGATTGTAGTGCTTGATGTTTTGGTTGTGTTGTTTTTCTTGTTCTTTGCTGCATTCACCACTTTCACCAAAGTAACGCTCTTCACAGTCTAGACGCGCTGCTGCGAAGTATACCAACTGCCCCCTCCCCCACCCCAATTGACATCATCTTCCCTCTACCGACTTTTTCCTTCTATTATTTCATTCCTAGTCGTGTTTTTGTAACTGGCTATTAATTTTAAACCTAGTTTCCCGTTGATGGGTGCATTGCCGTTGTTGTCCGGGACTGAAATTATTTTCTTCCCTTTTCCTTTTCTATTCCTTCCCTTTCCCCAAAATATTCTTTTCTTGCCTTGGTGTGTGCCCGTTCCTGCCAAAACTGTTTTTATACATATATGTATATGTATAAAATATATATTATACACATACATATATATACATACTTATATAAATAAAATGCTCTTTGCTTTAGTTTTCACTGCTCTGTATCATTCCCTCGTTTCCATTTGAGGGTAGCATGTCTTAGGCCTTACGTCATAGTAATTTATTTACAATTAATTTAAACAATATACAGCTGAAAAATAAGGAAATTTTAAGCAAATAGCTGTCATAGGAGGCAGGAAGGATTTAAAAATGTGTAAAAAATTTAAGGAGGCGGAGGATTCAAGCCTCGGGAGAAAATACTGAGACGCCACAATGTGACTTCGCATCGAATAAGAAATTCGGACGATTCAAAAAAATGAATAAAGTTTGTCTCCGATTCTTGGACACCTGAACTGCGGTTCTTTCGAAATAAAGCAAAGGTCTCCAGATCGTTGCACTCCTTTCTCGGTATCAGTTTTCTAGGAGGCTGTTGTTTTGTTCAATGTCTAGTGAAATGAGTTAGTTCCTTAAAACAGATGAGATAGTTTTGGATTGTCAGTTAAAGGAAGTCACAGAAATTTTTATCAAACAAATGCTCAACACTGGAATTATCCTCCAAAACAAATTTGAAATCTCTCCTCGTTCTTCGAGCTGTCCTAATCCCCATGATGACAGAATCAAATCAGAAAATATCTGCATGTGTGTGTGTGTGTGTGTGTGTGTGAGAGAGAGAGAGAGAGAGAGAGAGAGAACTATTATTCTTTCCACTCATATTTGCGAAACCCTCCCACTGAAACATTAACCTAATCGTCGCGTAAAAGGCTTTCGGCCATCGTCCCATTTTGTCCGAAATGACTTCTGGCGTCACACACAAATTCCTCAGTAACCGTCCAATTTAACCCCCCACCAAAAAAAAAAAAATCGTCCCTTCATCACTCATCACCACACCATAAATCGTTCCCCACCACTCACTCATAAATGTTAATTAATGCATTGATGACTAATTTGATGTTACAAACTGGTGTCGCACTTGGAGCTGCCCTCACGGGGATGGGGGAGTTATTGGATGAGCAATCTATCTGGCATATATTTGCATCCAAAACTTACCAAACCTTAATCAGTTATGAATACAAACATTTACAAAAACAATTTAGTTGTCTCTTATAAAAGCAAAACCTTTCCTAAAACGATTAATAAAATCTGAAATGAAGGCATAAAAGAAGTCAAGTATCCGGGTCAGCCCGAGGGAGGCTGCTTCAAACTGGATTTCCATCTTTGTTGTGGAAAATGCATGATATTAATCTTCTTATCATTAGTCGTTTGAACTCAAGGATTAACACTCCATCTGCAGAATATTCCAGATGATTCCAAATAATCATAATATCATATTCAATGCTTTCTGATTGGTCATTCATTCTTAACGAGATATCGTGGGTCTGAATGCTCATATCCAATTACTTATTTACACTTCATTTCAATCCTTCGTCACTCAAGGGTTCACTCTCATTGAAAGTTTACCCTTCCTTTCCTCTGCTGCTGAATAATTCCGTAACCAAATAAAAACATTTCATATTTGTTTGTCATTTATTCTCGCTGCTGCTTCGTCGGCATAAATCAATACTTGGGAATCAGGGTTTATTGATAATCAAAATGTAATCAACAAGTCGCTTCATGGCGATACCTGAGCAGCCGAACGGTTCTTCTTTTCAAAGGGAAACCGCCAGAGAACGAGTTGGAGGTGCTGCTGGATATCTTTCAGGATGCAACATTGAGCCGTTTAATGTCTGCAATAATTTCATTTTTCTAGAATCTTTGCCAGACTTACTTTTACAGGTCAAAATAGTATCAATTACGGTTCTGCTTCAATGTTCACAAGGTTTATTTAGTTGCAAGTTCCTCGTTGGAGGAGTGGTTTACGTGCTCGTCTGCCGATTCGGTAGTCGCAAGTTCGACTCCCTGCTCAGCCAACGTGGCATCAGAGGAATTTATTTCTGGCGATTAGAAATTCATTTCTCAGTGTTATGTGGTTCGGATCCCACAATAAGCTGTTGCTAGGTAACCAACTGGAGCCAAGCAATGTAAAAATATCTAATCCTTCGGGCCAGTCATAGGAGAGCTGTTAATCAGCTCAGTGGTCTGGTAAAACTAAGATACACTTAACTTATTTTGTTGCATTTAAACTTTTATCTGTAGAAGCTACGTCGAAAATCTCATATCATACGTTTTTATATTTTCTGGTGTCATAAGATTTCTTTCTTGATATTTATGTGTGAATTTTTCGTGTCCTTTTCTTGGACCTTATTCAAGAACTTGTACTGTTTAATAATTGTATAAGGCTGCGGTTAAGAAAATTCTATCTATCAATCTATCTATCTATCTGTAAATCCACATGAAATCTTGTAGATGGAAGGATTTATGGTGCTTGGGCCAAAGCTTGTTCACTAATAGTGAGAAGTTCTTTCAATGCAAAAATGAATTCAGTACTAAAGTTAAGGTGAAATTTGATAAAATACTTAAAATTTCCAGAAATAAAAAAAAATTCTTCCACAAATATCCGAGTAATGACTTACAATTTCCTAACGGCAACTTATTCTTAAATACCGTTTATCAATGAGAATTAAAAACTAAGGGCTACTGAAGACCCGACATGGCACGTGTTCATTCCTTAGCATATATAAGACAAAATATATAAAAAATAAAAGAAATGGCAATATATCAAGTCATTCTTATGTCAGGGTAAGTCTGTGTGTTTTTTTTCCAGGGATGCAAATGGCGACAAAATGAATATTGATGTAGGTAAATATAAGCGTCGATACATCTCAATTTGATCTTCAAGGTGATTGTGACAAAGGATAATTCATTTGTTAACTAATTAGATCTCATTGTTATTCTAAGTTTAATCCCTTATGGGGCTCGCTGTTACTTGATGAACTTTTCCAGGTATTTCTACCAATCACTTAATGGGTCATTTCGCATTTTATTTTTGGCAGAAATTTTGCAGACTCCAACCCTCTCTATCTCCGCTTAGCAGAGGAAAAAGCATAGCCACTGCAATAGTTAATTAATTACAGGATAAAGATAAACAAGAGGAAGTCCACTAAACATAATTCCTGGGGTAATACTGCTGTTGTTTATATTTCATTAAGCAAATGCGATCAAGGAAAGTTGCTTCTATGAAATTAGGCATTTTTCATTAATGTATGCTAACGGTTATTACTCTTATAGAAACGAGATCCACACAGAAATCAAATGTAAACAGAACTAAGTATACAACCAAAAGCAGTGAAGAAATGGCATGAAATAAAATAAAATAAGAGACAGTACATAGGACAACCAAATTTGGAACAGTGGTGCTTTTCCGTTTCTTTTGGAACAGAAAGTTTCCATCAGGACACAACAATCTGATATATAAAGATGACGGTCGGACTATGTGTGTATGTATGTTCCTTATAGAGGGCGAAACTACTGGACCGAATTGAACCAAAGTCGGACCATAAATCTAGATTGTATAGGGGATGGTTTTACCGGGTGCCGTTTGATCAGGATATCCAAGCATGCTAACGTCTTTATTATTATATTATAAGAGGCAGAGAAAAAACAAAGCATTTTTCTGATAGAACTTTTCACGAGGAGTCCAAATATGCACTTAATTTTCTTCTGCGATGAATAATAACGATGATATTAGTGGATGATTTTTTTACCTAAGAGCCATTTTGATCCGAATATCCGGCCATACTAACTTCTTTAATATTAGTTGTAGAGGAAAAAAGGAAGCATTATTCTGATAGAACGTTTCAAGAGGATTCCAAATACGCTCTTACTTTTCTTTTACGATGAAAAATAACGATGATATTATGATTCAAACAATGCTGGAACGGTTGCCCGCTGCCAGGCGGCTCCAATAAACCAGACAAAGAAAAAAAAAAAACATAAGTACTGTTTAGTGAAGTTGACTCAATGGAGCAAAATCGTCTCCAACCACAGAAATCGCATCCCAGCTCGCCTACGGTGCCCCCCCCCCCTAACCATCCCCCCCTCCTTCAATTCCCATCCTCCTTCCTGTGGTCAACTCTACACGAATATCACAGCTTTTGAATCTACCTGGGTCTGTTTTTTTTTTTTTTTTTACTTTGCTTTGATTAATTAATTTACGAAATAAAGGCTGTTAAGCCAAGCATTGGGACACATAAGGACATTCAGCACTAAAGACAGTGAAAATGGAGAGTTGAAGTGGTTGGACAGCAAGACAAAGAGATCCAGAAAATAAAGCAGATGAAGCACAGGGAGAAGAAAATGACACATTATATTAAGCAGTAACAGTTAATAGAGATTGGACAGCAAGACTGATGAAAGAAAGCGGTAATGGAGGCAAAGTAAAAGGCTAGTGGGTGCAGCTAGGAGCCGAAGGGACCTGCAAACATCCGTTAATAATGACTACTGTGCGCCAAGTGAGGTGAGCTGAATGCAGTATCATCCTATGGATTCGGGTTGTATAAGGGGGCCAATGAAAAGTTATCCTCATAGAGCAATTTACAATTTACGAGTAATCATGTACGATCACGAGCGACAAAACAAAACGTCAAGCTTTTACTCGTATATACAGACTGACCAATTACACCTACTATTCTTCTCTACCTTTGAATCTGAGAATTATCTTAAAAACAATCGCGTTCTCATCACAAGTAACGCCAGAACAACATTTCTCTGTCACCGAAGCCATGAACTTAGAAACGGTACCAGTGGGGAATTAGGTACAGAAAAATTGCTGGAATCGTAATTTACCTCCCATCACTGCGGTCTATATTCTCTGTACATACATCGTCATCTGTCTTAGGCAAAATAGGCACCTGGAACATTTTTCAAAATGTCTGTACTTACCATTGTTGTATCCCGATAGGAAAGTCTCGACTGTCGGCACCAAAGTTTTCCCTGCAATTAAAAATAATACATTTGTCAAGGGACACTTTGTGTTTTACATATAAGCAAAAAAATGTGCCGAAGAACTTCGTAGCAATCGAGTTTTTTGTACAGCCTCTGTTTAAAAGAGCAAAAAAAAAAAATTAATAAATAAATGAAAAAAAAGGAAAAAATCAAGGACTGACACAGGCAACAAAAACTTTCTAGCGGCATAATCATGTAAAAACCAAATATGGCTGATTACACTAATTTAAATCAAAATATCTAAACGCTATCAACCGTCTAAGAGAGAGAGAGAGAGAGAGAGAGAGAGAGATAAGAATTCGGTGAGATTAAATAAAGAAAAGAACATAAACACTGAGAAGGACGTGTACATCTCAGTATTTATCCCTGCGATTATTTCATTGCAATCTCCTGCATAGATTTAATTTCCTTATTGGTAGACTTCCAATTATATTCACATTCCTTGGCAAAGAGAGGGAGTAATTCTGATCAGTATCTTAGACAAAACTTGGGGATTAATTATTAGAGACTTCGACTCCATCTCGACAGAGAAAGAGAATCAATGAGTTGGAGTGAGGGAACCAAGCAAAGAGGGGAATCCAGGACGGGAATCCAGCGAATGAAGGGAAATCCAGGAGGGGAACCCGACGAGGGAATACAAAGGGGGAATTTCGGAGATAATTCAGGAGGGGAATCCAGTAGGGGAAACCAACAAGATAATCCAGGATGGGAATCCATAAGAGGAATCCAGGAGGGGAAAACAGTGGGGGAACCCAACCGGGGAATCCAGAAAAGAAATCCAGAGGGGGAATCGAAGAGGGGAACCCAACGAGATAATCCAGGAGGGAGAATCAGCGAGGGGAATCCAGAAGGCGAATCCAAGAGGGGAACCCAACGAGATAATCCAGGAGGGGAACCCAGAAGGGGAATCCATAGGGGAATCCAAAGATGAATCCAGGAGGGGAGCCCAGAAGGGAAATCCAAAAGAGGAACCCAGAATAGGAATCCAGAAGGGAACCCAACGAAAATCCAGGAGGGGAGCCCAGAATAGGAATCCAGAAGAGGAATCTAGGAGGGGAATCCAAGAGGGGATACAAACGAGATAATCCAGAAGGGGAATCCAGAAGAAGAATTCAGGCGGGGAATCCCGACGAGGAATCCAGGGGGGGGGGGAATTCATAATGGGAATCCAAGAGGTGATGCCAATGAGATAATCCAAAAGGAGAAATCAGGCGGGGAAACCAACGAGATAATCCAGGATTGGAATCAAGGAAGGAAATCCATTGAGGGGAAAAGCGTCCTAATGAGACAAATAACAGAGAAAAGGCTTATCAGGGGGAACGAGAGACGAGGAAATAAAGAATATCAGCTTTTTCTTCTTCGGAAGTATGGATTTCTAGTCAATGTTCCATGTGAATAGGTTTCACCTACTGAAATAATAATAAAAATAATAATTATTTATATAACCATGAGTTAACTGGAAAGACACCACATTCACATCGTACACACATTTATTAGCCTATTCTTTTCATTTACGCTTTGCCTGCCTATATCACTCTCTCAAAGACAATCGCATGCGAAACATAGACATATAATTGTATATATATATGTATATATATATAATATATATATATATATATGTATATATATATATTATCATATGAAACCTATTCACAAGGACGAGCCCACAGGGCAACTGACTTGAAATGCAAGCTTCCAAGGAGTGTTGGTTTGAACCTCCCACCGCAGACCCCACACTGTAGCTGTAACTGATCATGGTACAGAGACAGTGATTTTTATCTGAAGCAGCTATATATATATATATATATATATATATATATATATATATATATATATATATGTATACATATATATATATATATATATATATATATATATATTATATATATATATATATATATATATATATATACAGAGAGAGAGAGAGAGACGTTGCTTTCCTGTTACCCAGAAGAAACTCCCTAAACTGACATAATGCTCAACGAAGGTGGTTTAATAAAGGAGAAAGGATGACCCACAAAAAAGCAGGCATAAAAGAAACTAGAAAATCGCGTCATCACAAGGTTTCATGAGAGAGAGAGAGAGAGAGAGAGAGAGAGAGAGAGAGAGAATACGTCCACGTCCCGAGTCACTTTTGCAGGCTGTTTATGCGGTTGACCGTGAAAAAAAAAAAAAAAAAAAAAAAAAAAACGAAAACGTAAAAGGATGACATGAAACAGATACAATAATAAAAAAAAATTAAATAACGAAAGAGGATAGAACAAAAATAAATCAAGATGGGAAAAAGAATAACTGCAAAGTAAAGATATTGGCGACCTCAGTCTTTCCTTTTCTAATTTCAAGAGAGGGGGTTGGGGGTAGGGAGGCGGGGAGGGGAAGGGATTAGTCCCCCTGTCACCCTTCCCGAGTATTATCCTTTTGCTTTTCCTTTTGCCTTTGTTGTGTCCTTCCTTGTCGCTCTTGTGATGGGAGGAGGAAAGGATTCCTCCTTCTTATCGTCCGCTTTGTCTCTGGCGTTTTCCTAGGAGGAATTGTTCCCTTTTCTCCTTCTTACTTCAGGGTTTTCCACTCCGCCTTTTGTTTCACTCTAATTGCTTTTCTTTCTTCTATATTTCCAATGTGATTCTTTCCTATCGCTATTTCACCTTCTGCAAAGGTTCGGTATTTGACAGCAAAGTTTACCGAATTTATCTTGAATTCTGCCGTTTGTTTTCTTTTTTTACCAACTTTTATTCTTTATTCTTTTACATAATTCTTTTCTTTCACTGTTTTTCAATTTTCAGTTAAGTAATTCATAATAAAGTTTATCAAATTCATCTAGATGTATCTTGCTTTGTATGCGATATCTGGAGTAGTGTTAAATATTTCTTACATTTTGCTAAACTCTGCTTCTTCACACACCGTCTTGTTTCTTATTTTATCCATCCAATTCTTCTCTCATATTCATGTCGGTTCTCTTCGCTCCAGACGTTGCCTCATTCTTAAACCAAGATTTCTGTTCTTACTTAATAAAAGCTTTCCTTCCGTCGTCTCGTTCGACCACAACTGTATCATTTTCATTTTTAAGTAAGAATAAACGTCTCAATTCCTCTCAGCCGAGTCCTCATCTACTCATCCAGTTAAGGAAAGTGCAACCACTCACCCAGTTTTAAAATTAACTTCATCACATTCATCCAACTTCCCACCGATTCTTTTGGAACTGACACCTCAAATCATTACCTTTCTCATTTATAAAAATTATGGTAAAATTTTGTAAACAATTAAATTAACGAAGCAAGATCGCAATGTAATATGTAATCGCAAAAAAAAAAATTATATATATATTTAAATCGAAATCTTATCCTCCGTGCAAAATTAAAACAATTATGGAGATAACATATGGGAAAGCGAAGAAATGAGACGGTGATAAAACATACGTTGTAATGAAACAGTGACAACCGGAAACGGTGAACAATGCAGATGCAAATAAAGGAGTGAACAATGCAAGCAGTGCCACCAGAAGTTGCAAACAATTCGACAAATTGAATTGGAACAATGAAAGATGCGCCACAATTAAGGGTGAATAACCATTTAGTCCGAGGGGACTTTAAATGATGATGTGTAATGCTTTCCATCTCTTAAATGACAAATTAGCATCATTATATATCAATTGTTTAAACTTATCATGAGCATATTACATAAAATGAAATAGCTGACAACGTTATTTGACATCTAGGATACAGTCTATGCACCTTCTCTCAGAATGTGAAATCGGTAACGGTATTTTCTTTCATATTCCTACTTTGATTATTACTTGTTGTTTGACTTGAGTTGAGTTAAATACAGAATTTAGACCAAAGGCCAAGCACTGGGTCCTATGAGGTCATTCAGCGCTGAAATGGAAACTGACAGTAAAAGGTTTGAAAGGCGTAACAGGAGGAAAGCCTCGCAGTTGTACTATGAATCAAGCGTTAGGAGAGGGTGGAAAGTAAGATGAAGAAAGAGAATATGAAAGGAGGTACAGTAAAAGGAACGAAAGGGGCTGCAACTAGGAGCCGAAGGCACGCTGCCAAGAACCTTAAATAATGCCTACAGTGCACCGCATGAGGTTCACTGACGGCGCTAACCCCCCTACGGAGTGTTGTATAACCTGAATTAGGTGGGGAAGTTGTTTCTCTAAAGCTGTTCGACAAAACGATTAGCTATACTGACGAATAAAAAAGGAGGCTTCGGGAGTCATATGAGCCTCCAAAAATAAACGAGAGAGTCAAGAAAACCGAGTGACTGCCTCGATATGATACCAGAGCGCAATTTTCCCTCTCCTGCGCCTCTCTCTACTTCGGAAGGATGATTACACAGCAAACATTAATACTCGAGTTACCAGCATTTCACTGATGTTCAGGGAGAGATTTATGGTGTTTGATGCTCTCATGCAAACTATTCCTTCACCTTTTTTTTTTAATATACTGCAACGTTTGCTTTGGTACTGAATGAAGGAATATGTTAAGTTCTAAAATAGGTCGCTACATAAAATATATAAAAATAAATATTTGTCAGAGGTGGCAGGAAAAAACCTAGTATTATTTCGACTGTGTTTTATGTCCCTGATTCATGAACTTAATTAACAGAGAGATGTTTACTCCTAAGTAATTACCTTCCACAGATACGGACCTTGAAGTTTACTTTGTATACCTGAATGGCTTAATACATCTTGCCATTCTGGGTCAGATAGAATTTTTCGGTGTTATGGATGATCAGTCAACCCTCACTAGAAAAGTATATTATAATAACAATGCAGCGAACGTTTGAAAACATCTGCACAAACGGTACGTTAACCTTACGACACAAAATTTAATTTTTTCAAGGGTGTTTATATTAAACTATCTTTTTTTTAATTTCCTTTCAACTTGCGTTACATATTCAGACTTCATTGATGTAGAAGATGGGAAAATAGATAAGGTTTTAAATAAAGTTTCCTCCCACAAATCACTCCGCAGTTGAGTGTTTACAAAATTACTCTTACAAATTAAGGCATTCGTTCTCATCTAGAGAGAGAGAGAGAGAGAGAGAGAGAGAGAGAGAGGTAAGGATTACTTCATCAGGACTCCTTATTTATATTCATAATTGTGTATATTTTGACGAAGCGTTGAACACTCATGTTGGTTCTATTTGTTTTTTTTACCTCCCCGTACGGTGTTAGTTCCGTACCTCACGTGTCATACTGTAGGCATTACTTGAGGTTCTTTGCAGGGTCCCTTCGGCTCTTAGCTGCAACCCCTTTCATTCATTTTACTCTACCTCTGTTCATATTTTCTTTCTTCCTTCTTACATCCCTTCTTAAAAATTAGCGAAAACAAGAAGACTGTATTCTTTGCACTGATATGGCCATTTAGAGCTGCTAGGTCCTTAGACACTGCCAAACAAACTTTTCACACAAATAGAATATGGCGAATTTCATTTATGTCTTTGGTACAAACTCTGCATAACATTATAGTACCGCAAGGATACCAGAATCCGAAATTGGCCGAATGCATAAAGTAATGGAGTTTTTAAACCTTAAATGTTATAAGCACATATGAATTCTAAGTTGCAGCCAAGAAATCTTAATGCAACACTCATGGCTTCTGCCTATCTGAAGTATAATTGGCGCTTTTATACACAAATAGGGAAAATTACATATGACACGAGTGTAGCTACACCTTACGGACATATAGCGCAGATAACAACTAAAGTACAGTCCAACTGTTGGAGAGAGTAAGAGAAACAGAACTATATATAAAGTCTTTATCGCCCCAGCATGAGTTCCAATGGCCTATTTATACAAAATCCGAAACAATTCACATATTTGTTACGAACAGTTTGATGATTCCGCCAAGGGATCTCCACTTTCAGCCCCAATAGATAACATGTTACTGTTCGTCACGATAAGAGGTGGCTTGATGACTACCGAGGATAATCTGATCATTTATCTCACAGGTATGTTGACGACGGCATTTTAGTATTCAGGCACATTAATCACGTAAAATATTTCTATCGTTAATTAAACAGTAAACAGCCGTATATTAAGTTTACCGCAGAGCGTGAAGCAAATAATCTTCTCTTTGAGGATGTAAACATTACCGTAACGATTCACATTATTATGAGGATCATTGAACTGCCAGAAATTAATTAAATTATTTGTTGAAGCTTAGGAAGTCACTATGAAAGAATTATTATTATTATTATATTAAAAGTAATGGCTACTTCAGCAGCGTTACACTTATAGAGATTCTTCTCTATTTTTGCGAATAGCGGCTTTTTCAGTGCTACTTAAACAGGCTAGTAGAGCGCCTATAGAGGTCATGGTAAAATACAGGGTCAAAATAGGTGTATATATTTGAATTTTACAGATAAACTATGATACCATAGTCATCAAAGTCATTAACGATTTTCTATCTCTCTCTCTCTCTCTCTCTCCCTCTCTCTTTCTTAAAGCGAGCTTTCGTCTGGAGCTGCCAGACATCTCGGGCTGGGAAGCTGAGGGTGGACTGATCTTGGTGCGGTGTCCGTCCTCCTTATATCTGTGGTTGACGCCCCTGGTACCGGGATTATCGCCTCGCTGGATGTAGAGTCCCTATTTACGAACGTGCCTGTCGACGAAACCATAGATATAATCCTTGATCGTGTCTACAGGAATCAGTCGACGGCGCCCCTCAACATACCGGAAGCCTCGCTCCGTACGCTGCTGGAGATATGCCAAGAAGGCCCCTTTCTCCACCCACCGTGGCCAGATGTTCCGCCAAAAGGACGGCGTGGCGATGGGCTCCCCACTGGGGGTTCTCTTCGCTAACTTTTATATGGGCACCGTGGAGGAACGGGTCTTCGCCAGGACTGCAAGCAAACCCGCCCAGACAATTTGATTGGGTACGTTATATTGACGACATCTTTGTGCAAGTCGACGCCGAGGATGAGGTTAGAAGCCCTCCGTCAAGCATTTCAGCATTGTAGTAGTGCTGAATTACACAGTCGAACGCAGCTCCGACGATCGGCTCCCCTTCCTCGACGTCCTTGTAAGCAAGACGGAAGACGGTCTCCGTACTTCAGTCTACACAAAGAAAACCAATTTAGGACTTTGCCTCAACGGAGACAGCGAGTGCCCCGCCAGATTCAAAAGCACCACCGTCAGGGCCTTCGTCAGGAGGGCCCTCTCCCACTGCTCAACCTGGCAGGACACTCACCAGGAACTCGACCGCGCCTCCCAAGTACTTGTGAATAATGGGTACTCAAATAAATTAATCAGCAAGGAAATCCGCACAGCCCTGGAGAAATGGTACGGTAGTGAGAGCCCGCAGCCCCGCCCCCAGGATAATATCAAGCTGTACTACAAAGCCTTCATGAGTTCCCATTACCGTGAAGAAGAGGACGCCATTAAGAAAATTATTTCCGATAATGTATCCCCGACTGACGACACCAAGAATATCGACCTAATCATATATTACCAGAATCGGAGGACGCGCGATCTTATTATGAAAAATAACCCCTCTCCACAGGTACGAGAACCCCTGAAGCAGACGCATGTAGTGTACCAATATACATGCCCAGTCCGCGAATGCAGCGGCGCCTACGTAGGTATGACTACCATGCGACTGTCGAAGAGACTCTCGTGCCACGCCCAAGAGGGGGCTATAAAGAATCACGCCCGCACCAAACATCACGAGGCCATCTCCCGAGATGTCATCATAAAGAACACGAAGATCATCGGGAAGGCCCCTGATGCCCGTCGGTTGCGCCTGCTGGAGGCGCTACTCATCCAGCAAATAAAACCTAATCTGAATACGACAGGAAGAATTTCTCCTCCCTACGAGTATGAGAAGACCTGCCACCAACAATGACACCACCGATCATGACAACTCTATGGATGACAACGCCCCCGAACGAGGTACTCCTGCAGCCGATGGAAATCAAAGTAGCCGTGACGTCCCACAGCGCGCAAACGCCCATCAATGTTACAGCGCCGCTTAGGAGGTCCAGGCGGCTGCAGGATATGCTGCAACGCAACCATCGGCCCGAAGAAAGTGGCTTGAGGACCTGGCTCAGGCAGCCAATTGAAAAACAAAAAAAAGACTCACCGCCACCAGCCAATAGGAGACAGCATGGGGCAGACCCCCTGCTGTCAGCCACAGATATAAGGAGGACGGACACCGCACCAAGATCAGTCCACCCTCAGCTTTCCCAGCCCGAGGATGTCTGGCAGCTCCAGACGAAAGCTCGCTTTAAGAAAGAGAGAGGGAGAGAGAGAGAGAGAGAGAGAGAGAAAATCGTTAATGACTTTGATGACTATGGTATCTAGTTTATCTGTAAAATTCAAATATATACACCTATTTTGACCCTGTTTTATTTTACCCTGACCTTCTATAGGCGCTCTACTAGCCTGTTTAAGTAGCACTGAAAAAGCCGCTATTCGCAAAATAGAGAAGAATCTCTATAAGTGTAACGCTGCTGAAGTAGCCATTACTTTTAATAAAGTATGCTTGAGAGAGGGTCTGCTTCCTAAGTATATTATTATTATTATTATATTATTATTATTATTATTATTATTATTATTATTATTAATTATTATACTGATCACGTCTCCCCAAGGCGATTAAAAATCATTGGCTCTGTATCATGATCAGTTACTGCCGCAGTGTGGGGTCTGCGGTGGAAGGCTGAAACCTACATTCTTTGGAAACTTGAATTTCAAGTCAATGGCCCCTGTGTGTTTGTTCCATGTGAATATGTTTCATCTACTGAAATAATAATAATAATAATAATAATAATAATAATAATAATAATAATAATAATAATAATAATATGCAGGGAGCAGACTTTCTTTGATACATGTTTTGTTGAAGAGATATAAGCAAACTATATCAATAAAATACTTTTGATAAAATATTTTTGACAAATATCCTAATCATGACAATGATGAATATTTATTCTACTCAACAACCTAGCTGAGTCAGAAAAACGAATTATCAGGAGAATTGAAAAGACCCTGTATAAAATTAATTCGTTGAAAACTGACATTATTTTCAATAATAATAATAATACTATTAATAAGCTTATGATCTCATGGAGCTGGCATGAAAGCTCTAACTCCCATCAACTTCCACAGAACACCTCTTTATACGAGGAATAAGAAAACTGCATTAAGGTAACAATAACGCTAATCATCATTTGGGCGTCCAATTACTTCTTAACAAGGCGGTCGGACAATTCTACCTCGTTATATGATCCGATCGCTCAGCAAAACTCAATTACCTTTGCAATTTGCAATACAATTCTGAGTTTAAGCAAAATGCTTTACCAATAACAAATACTTGATAACCGTTCAGAAATATGTGAAAATATGTAATATGTAATTATCTGAAGAGACTGTCTAGTTGGAAGCACTTACAAATAATAAATGCCCATGGTCGAATTTAAAAATGTTCTCATATTTTAGCAAGCGAAATAAATCCGATTAAATACCGTCTGCTCAAACTCAGACACCGACAAACGTCAGAGTATGTTGAAAGGTCAACGTTTTCAGAGTTATTACCGACAAAAGTTGTATTCTCAGAAAGTAAACATTTGTGATATATATTCAGGGAAGATAACAAATTTGC
>NC_061100.1:4967754-4987799 GCF_015104395.2 Macrobrachium nipponense | reverse complement strand
GTTTGCTGTGTAATCATCCGTCCGGAGTAGAGAGTGGTGCGGGAGAAGGAAAATTGAGCTCTGGTATCATATCAAGGCAGTCACTCGGTTTTCTTTACTCTCGTTTATTTTTGGAGGTCCTTCTATGACTCCTGCAGCCTCTTTTTTTATTCGTCTGTATGTCTAATCGTTTTGTCGAACAGCTTTAGAGAAACAACTCCATACCTAATTCAGGTTATACAACACTCTGTAGTTCCTCGTTGGACGAGTGGTTTTCGCGCTCGGCTACCAATCCGGTAGTCCGAAATTCGATTCTCGGCTCGGCCAACGAGGAATCAGAGGAATTTATTTCTGGTGATAGAAATTCATTTCTCGATATAATGTGGTTCGGATCCCACAATAAACTGTAGGTCCCGTTGCTAGGTGACCAACTGGTTCATAGCCACGTAAAAATATCCAATCCTTAGGGCCAGCCCTAGGAGAGCTGTTCATCAGCTCAGTGGTCTGGTTAAACTAAGATATACTTAACTGTAACAACAGTTCGTAGGGGGTAGTGCCGTCAGTGGACCTCATGCGGTGCACTGTAGGCATTACTTAAGGTTCTTAGCAGCGTGCCTTCGGCTCCTATTGCAACCCCTTTCGTTCCTTTTACTGTACCTCCTTTCATATTCTCTTTCTTCATCTTACTTTCCACCCTCTTCTAACACTTAATTCACAGTACAACTGCGAAGTTTTCCTCCTGTTACGCCTTTCAAACCTTTTACTGTCAGTTTCAATTTCAGCGCTGAATGACCTCATAGGTCCCAGTGCTTGGTCCTTTTGGTCTAAATTCTGTATTTAACTCAATTCCAAGTCAAACAACAAGTAATAATCAAAGTAGGAATATGGAAAGAAAATACCGTTACCGATTTCACATTCTGAGAGAAGGTGCATAGACTGTATCCTAGATGTCAAATAACGTTGTCAGCTATTTCATTTTATGTAAATGCTTCATGATAAGTTTAAATAACAATTGATATATAATGATGCTAATTTGTCATTTAAGAGATGGAAAGCATTACACATCATCATTTAAAGTCCCCTCGGACTAAATGGTTATTCACCCTTAATTGTGGCGCATCTTTCATTGTTCCAATTCAATTTGTCGAATTGTTTGCAACTTCTGGTGGCACTGCTTGCATTGTTCACTCCTTTATTTGCATCTGCATTGTTCACCGTTTCCGGTTGTCACTGTTTCATTACAACGTATGTTTTATCGCCGTCTCCTCTCTTCGTTTTCCCATATGTTATCTTCATAATTTATTAATTTTACACGGAGGATAAGATTTCGATTTAAGTATTTGTTTTTTGCGATTATATGTTACATTGCGATCTTGCTTCGTTAATTTAATTGTTTACAGAATTTTACCATAATTTTTATAAGTGAGAAAGGTAATGATTTGAGGTATCAGTTCCAAAAGAATTAATGGGAAGTTGGATGAATGTGATAAAGTGAATTTTAAAACTGGTCCAGTGGTTGCACTTTCCTTAACTGGATGAGCAGATGAGGACTCGGCTGAGAGGAATTGAGACGTTTATTATTACTAAAAATGAAAATGATACAGTTGTGGTCGAACGAGACTACGGAAGGAAAGCTTGTATTAAATAAGAACATAAATTTTTGTTTAAAAAAGAGGCAACGTCTGGAGCTAAGAGAACTGACATGAATATGAGAGAAGAATTGGATGAATAAAATAAGAAACAAGACGGTGTATGAAGAAGCAGAGTTTAGCAAAATGTAAGGAATATTTAACACTACTCCAGATATCGCATACAAAGCAAAATACATCTAGATGAATTTAATAAACTTTATTATGAATTACTTAACTGAAAATTTAAAAAATAGTGAAAGAAAAGAACTACATAAAAGAATAAAGAATAAAAGTTGGCAAAAGAGAAAACAAACGGCAGAATTCATCAAGATAAATTCGGTAAACTTTGCTGTTAAATACCGAACCGCTGCAAAAGATGAAATAGCGATAGGAAAGAATCACATTCGAAATATAGAAGAAAGAATAAGAATGAGAATGAGACTAAAGTTGAATGGAAAACCCTGAAGTAATAAGGAGAAAAGGGAACAATTCCGCGGAGGAAAACGCCAGAGACAAAGCGGACGATAAGAAGGAGGAATCCTTTCCTCCTCCCATTACGAGAGCGACAGGGAAGGAGACAACAAAGGCAGAAGGAAAAGCAAAAGGATAATACTCGGGAAGGGTGACAGGGGGACTAACCCCTCCCCTCCCCACCTCCCTTCCCCCAACCCCCCTCAAGGGCGACCTCTCTTGAAATTAGAAAAAGAAAGACTGAGGTCGCCAATACCTTTACTTTGCAGTTTGTTCTTTTTCCTATCTTGATTTATTTTTTGTTCTTTCCCTTTCGTTGATTTTAAGTTTTTTTTTATTATTGTATCTGTTTTCATGTTCATCCTTTTACGTTATCGTTTTTTTTTTTTTTTTTTTTTTTTTTTTTTTCACGGTCAACCGCACAAACAGCCTGCAAAAGTGACTCGGGACGTGGACGTATTCTCTCTCTCTCTCTCATAAAACCTTGTGATGACGCGATTTTCTAGTTTCTTTTATGCCTGCTTTTTTGTGGGTCATTCTTTCTCCTTTATTAAACCACCTTCGTTGAGCATTATGTCAGTTTAGGGAGTTTCTTCTGGGTAACAGGAAAGCAACGTCTCTCTCTCTCTCTCTCTCTCTGGATATATGTATGTATATATATATATATATATATATTATATATATATATATATATATATATATATATATATATATATATATATATATATATATATATGCTGCTCAGATAAAAATCAGTTGCCCTGTGGGCTCGTCCTTGTGAATAGGTTTCATATGATAATATATATATACATACATATATATATATATAATATATATATATATATAGGCTATATATATATATATATACATATATATTATATTGTTATTATCTATGTTTCGCATGCGATTGTCTTTGAGAGAGTGATATGGGCAGGCAAAGCGTAAATGAAAAGAATAGGCTAATAAATGTGTGTACGATGTGAATGTGGTGTCTTTCCAGTTAACTCATGGTTATATAAATAATTATTATTTTTGTTATTATTTCAGTAGGTGAAACCTATTCACATGGAACATTGACTAGAAATCCATACTTCCGAAGAAGAAAAATCTGATATTCTTTATTTCCTCGTCTCTCGTTCCCCCTGATAAGCCTTTTCTCTGTTATTTGTCTCATTAGGACGCGTTTCCCCTAAATGGATTTCCTTCCTTGATTCCAATCCTGGATTACCTCGTTGGTTTCCCCGCCTCAATTCCCCTTCTGGATTATCTCGTTGGTATCACCTCTTGGCTTCCACTTATGAATTCCCCTCCTGGATTCCTCGTCGGGATTCCCCGCCTGAATTCCTCTTCTGGATTCCCCTTTTGGATAATCTCACTTGTATCCCCTCTTGGATTCCCCTCCTAGATTCCTCTTCTGGATTCCTATTCTGGGCTCCCCTCCTGGATTTTCGTAGGGTTCCCTTCTGGATTCCTATTCTGGGTTCCTCTTTTGGATTTCCCTTCTGGGCTCCCCTCCTGGATTATCTTTGGATTCCCCCTATGGATTCCCCTTCTGGGTTCCCCTCCTGGATTATCTCGTTGGGTTCCCCTCTTGGATTCGCTTTCTGGATTCCCCTCGCTGATTCTCCCTCCTGGATTATCTCGTTGGGTTCCCCTCTTCGATTCCCCCTCTGGATTTCTTTTCTGGATTCCCCGGTTGGGTTCCCCCACTGTATTCCCCTCCTGGATTCCTCTTATGGATTCCCATCCTGGATTATCTTGTTGGTTTCCCCTACTGGATTCCCCTCCTGAATTATCTGCGGAATTCCCCCTTTGTATTCCCTCGTCGGGTTCCCCTCCTGGATTTCCCTTCATTCGCTGGATTCCCGTCCTGGATTCCCCTCTTTGCTTGGTTCCCTCATTCCAACTCATTGATTCTCTTTCTCTGTCGAGATGGAGTCGAAGTCTCTGATAATTAATCCCCAAGTTTTGTCTAAGATACTGATCAGAATTAGTCCCTCTCTTTGCCAAGGAATGTGAATATAATAGGAAGTCTACCAATAAGGAAATTAAATCTGTGCAGGAGATTGCAATGAAATAATTGCAGGGATAAATACTGAGATGTACACGTCCTTCCCAGTGTTTATGTTCTTTTCTTTATTCAATCTCCCCGAATTCTTATCTCTCTCTCTCTCTCTCTCTCTCTTAGACGGTTGTTGGCGTTTAGCTATTGTGATTTTAAATAAATGTAATCAAACACTGAGGCACATTTCTGGAGTCATATTTGTTTTTTTTACATAATTATGCAGTTAGAAAGTTTTTGTTGCCTTTGTCAGTCCTTGATTTTTTTTTTTTTTTTTTTTTTTTTTTTTTTTTTTTTTTTGCTGTCGTAAACAGCGGCTATTTAGAAACCTCGATTGCGACGAAGTTCTTCGCGCATATTTTTTACTTATGTGTAAAACACAAACTGTCCTTTGACAAATGTATTATTTTTTTTATTGCAGTGAAACCTTTGGTGCCGACAGTCGAGACTTTCCTATTGGGATACAACAATAGTAACTACAGACATTTTGAAAAATGTTCCAGGTGCCTATTTTGCATCAGATAGATGCCAGTGTATGTACAGAGAGTATAGGCCACAGAGATGGGAGGTAAATTACGATTCCAGTAAATTTTCTTTACTTAATTTCTTACTGGTACCGTTTCTAAGTGCATGGCTTCGGTGACAGAGAACTGTTGTTTTGACGTTACTTGTGTTGAGAGCTCGATAGTTTTTAAGATAATTCTCGGACTCAAAGGTAGAGAAGAATAGTACTTAGATTTAATTGATCAATCTTTATATACGAGTAAAGGCTTGTCCTTGTGTTTTGTCCTTCGTGATTGTACATGATTACTCGTGACTTGTAAATTGCTCAATGAGGACCACTTTTCATTGGCCTTCTTATACAGTCCGAATCCATAGGGTGATAGTGCAGTCAGCCCACCTCACTTGGCGCACCGTAGTCATTATTAACGGATGTTTGTAGGTCCCTTCGGCTCCTAGCCGCACTCATTAGCCTTTTACGTTGCCTCCATTCCCGCATCCTTTCTTCAGTCTTTCTTTCCAATCTTTATTAACTGTTTCTTCTTAATATGTATCTTTTTCTTCTCCCTGTACTTCATGTGCTTTATTTTCTGGATCTCTTTGTCTTGCTGTCCAACCGCTCCAACTCCCCATTTTCACTGTCTTTAGCGCTGAATGTCCGTATGTGTCCCAGTGCTGGGCTCAACAGCCTTTGTTTCGTAAATTAACTAATCAAAGCAAGATGATGAAAAAAAAAAAAAAAAAAACAGTCCCAGGTAGATTCAAAGCTGATATTCGTGTAGAGGTGACCACAGTAGTGAGGATGGGAATTGAAGGGGGGAGGAGAGGGAGGCGTTCACCGGAGGCGATCTGGGTTGCGATGTCTGTGGTTGTAGACGATTTTGCTCCAATTTAGCTACTTCACTAAACAGTGTTTAAGTTTTGTTTTTCTGGTTTGAACCGTAGTATCATCGTTATTTTTCATCGTAAAAGAAAAATTAGAGTTTATTTGGAATCCACGTGAAACCCTCTATCAGAATAATGCTCTATTTTCTCTACAAATAATATTAAAGAAGTTAGCATGGCTGGATACTTGGATCAAAATGGCACTTGGGTAAAAAAAAAAAAACATTCCCTAATATCATCGTCATTATATTCATCGCTGAAGAAAATTAAGTGCATATTTGGATTCCTCGTGAAAAGTTCTATCGGAATAATGCTTTCTTTTATTCTCTGCCTCTAATATAATAATAATAAAGATGTTAGCATAGCCGGGTATCTGGATCAAACGGTACGGTACCAGGTTAAAACCATCCCCTATTAAATCTACATTTATGGTCCGACTTTAGTTTCATTCGGTCCAGTAGTTTCGCCCTCTATAAGGAACATACATACACACATAGTCCGACCGTCATCTTTATATATCAGATTGTTGTGTCCTGATGGAAACTCTGTTCCACAAGAAACAGAAAAGCGCCGCTGTTCCAAATTTGGCTTCCCTATGTATTGTCTCTTATTTTTGTTTGATTTCATCTCATTTCTTCATTGCTTTTGGTTGTATACTTAGTTCTGTTTACATTTGATTTCTGTGTGGATCTCTTTTCTATAAGAGTAATTACCATTAGCATACATTAAGGAAAAATGCCTAATTTCATAGAAGCAACTTTCCTCGATCGCATTTGCTTAGTGAAATATAAACAACAGCAGCATTACCTCGGAATTATGTTTAGTGGACTTCCTTTTGTTTAGCTTGATCCTGTAATTAATTAACTATTGCAGTAGCTATGCTTTTTCCTCTGCTAAGCGGGGATAGAGAGGGTTGGAGTCTGTAAAATTTCTGCCAGAAATGAAATACGAAATGACTCATTAAGAGAATGATAGAAATACCTGGTAAAGTTCATCAAGTAACAGCGAGCCCCATAAGGGATTAAACCAAGAATAACAATGAGATCTAATTAGTTAACAAATGAATTAGCCTTTGTCACAGTCACCTTGAAGATCAAATTAAGATGTATCGACGCTTATATTTACCTACATCAATATTCATTTTGTCGCCATTTGCATCCCTGGAAAAAAAAAAAAAACACACAGACTTACCCTGACATAATTTAGGCTGGTCCACACGCTACGTTTTGCACAACCTTTTGTCTGCACAGTTCAAGACGTGCGATACGTTTTGCACAACCTTTTGTCTGCACAGTTCAAGACGTTGCAGATAAAACGTTGCGTGTGGACAAGAAAACAGCGCAGTTTTGACTCCAGCGCAAGACGGTACAGTTGCAACGATGACTGAGCTAGGAGGGCATAGATATCCATGAACTGTGCAGACAAGTCGGTACGTGTAGACGGTAGCACCGTCTTTCGTTTCATTTTGTGCCTCAGTTTTAATTTAACAAGCGACAATGGCAGACCTTAGGCAATGTTCTCGAGAGTTCCTCACAGAATTTTTTGCATTGTACGAAAGTTTCCCATGCATTTTATGGTAGATAAAATACGATTAAAAAAAACAAATTATACGCAATTAACAATACAGATCATTTTCAATCAACCATTGCTAATAATGATAATAATAATGATAATAATTATAATAACAGCAACAGAAGAGTTGTTGAATTTCCTGTTATTGATTTCTGTGGCCTAAGACTTTTTGTCTTTACGTCTGAAATTGGCTGTGAGAAAATTAAACAGACCGTACACACACACACACACACACACACACACACACACACACACACACACACACACACAACACGTCAAAATTGACAAAAGGAGTACCTCCTCCATGACGATGTTGACAAAACTGAGCGAAACTCTTGCAAACATCATGGTACCGTGTAGACGCAATAAAATTGTAAGGTTTTCATTCCGTCTTAAGACTGCGCAGACAAATTGTTGTGCAAAACGGAGCGTGTGGACCTGCCTTAAGAATGACTTGATATATTGTCATTTCTTTGGCTTCTTTATATATTGTCTTATATATGTTAAAGAATGAACACGTGTCATGTCGGGTCTTCAGTAGCCCTTAGTTTTAAATTCTCATTGATAAAGGTATTTAAGAACAAGTTGCCGTTAGGAAATTGTAAGTCATTACTCGGATATATTTGGAAGCATTTTATTTTTTTATTTCTGGAAATTTCATTTAAATTTCATCATATTTAGATTTAAAGTATTTTATCAAATTCCACCTTAACTTAGTACTGAATTCATTTTTGCATTGAAAGAACTTCTCACTATTAGTGAACAAGCTTTGGCCCAAGCACCAAAAATCCTTCCATCTACAAGATTTCATGGGGATTTACAGATAGATAGATAGATTGATAGATAGATATTTATTAACCACAGCATTATACAATTATTAAATAATACAAGTTCTTGAATAGAGTCCATTAAAAGGACACGAAAAATTCACACATAAATATCAAGAAAGAAATCTTATGAAACCAGAAAATATAAAAACGTATGATATGAGATTTTCGACGTTGTAACTTCTATAGATAATAGTTTAAATGCAACAAAATAAGTTAAGTATATCTTGGTTTAACCAGACCACTGAGCTGATTAACAGCTCTCCTATGGCTGCCCCGAAGGATTAGATATTTTTACATTGCTAGGATCCAATTGATTACCTAGCAACAGCTTATTGTGGGATCCGAACTACATAACACAGAGAAATGAATTTCTAATCGCCAGAAATAAATTCCTGTCATTCCACGTCGGTAGAGCAGGGAGTCGAACTTCCGATTACCGAATCGGCAGACGAGCACGTAAGCCTCTCGTCCAACGAGAAACTTGCGACTAAATAAAGAAAGTTTGTGAACATTGAAGCGGAACCTTAATTGATGCTATATTGGCCTGTAAAAGGTGGTTTCCCTTTGAAAAGAAGAACCTTTCGGCTGTTCAGGTATCGCCATGAAGCGACTTGTTGATTACATTTTGATTTATTAATAAAAACTGATTCCCAAGTATTGATTTATGTGGACGAAGCAGCAGCGAGAATAAATGATAAACAAACAAGAAATGATTATGTTTGATTATGGATTTATTCAGCATCAGAGCAAAGGAAGGGTAAACTTTCAATGGGAGTGAACCATTGAGTGACGAAGGAATGAAATGAAGTGTAAATAAGTAAATGGATATTTTGTTAATAAATAAACAAATAAATGGGAAACGAGCATTCAGATGCACAATATCTCGTTAAGAATAAATGACCAATCAGAAAGCATTGAATATGATCATATTATGAATATTTGGAATTATCTGGAATATTCTGCAGATGGAGTGTTATTCCTTGAGTTAAAACGACTAATGATAAGAAGATTAATATCATACATTTTTCACAACAACGATGGAAATCCAGTTGGAATCTGCCTCCCTCGTGCTGACAATAAGTCTATTATGCCTTCATTTTCAATTTTATTAATCGTTTTAGGCAAGGGTTTATTCTTATAAGAGACATCTGAATTGTTTTTGCAATTGTTTGTATTCATTATTAATTAAGTTTTGGTTAGTTTTGGATGCAAATATGCCAGATAGATTGCTCATCCAATAACTCCCCCATCCCCGTGCAACGCCAGTTTGTAACATCAGATTAGTCAGTCAATGCAATCATCAACGTTTATGAGTGAGTAGTGGGGAAGGATTTATGGTGTGTTGATGAGTGATGAAGGGACGATTTTTTGTTGTTGTTGTTGTTGTTGTTAAAATGGACGGTTACGGAGGAATATTGTGTGCGTCGCCCGAATTCATTTCGGACAAAATGGGATGATGGCCGAAAGCCTTTTACGCGACGATTAGGTTGTTTCAATGGGAGGGTTTCGCAAATATAAATGGAAAGAATAATAGTTTCTCTCTCTCTCTCTCTCTCTCTCTCTCTCTCTCTCTCTCTCTCTCTCTCTCTCTCTCTCTCTCTCTGAGATATTTTCTGATTTGATTCTGTCATCATGGGGATTAGGACAGCTCGAAGAACGAGGAGAGATTTCAAACATTGTTTTGGGGGACAATTCCAGTGTTGAGTAGTTGCTTAAAAAAATTATGTGACTTCCTTTAACTGACAATCCAAAACTAAACTATCTCTTCGAATTTAAGGGAATAAAATAATTGCAATCCCGGACAACAACGCTAATGTACCCATCAACAGGAAACTAGATTTTAAACTGATAGGCAGTTACAAAAACACGATTAGGAATGAAGTAATAGAAACAAAAAGCCGGTAGAGGGGGGGAAAGAGGTTAGTGGGGGGAGGGGGTTAGTTGGTAAACATTGCAGCAGCGTGACTAGACTTCGGTGAAATTGACAAATTATTTGAAATTAAGCAAAGAACGAGAAAAACAACACAACAAAGTATCAAGAACTACAATCAGTCATCGGCGATTCCCAAGCACTGTTGGGAAAAAAAGATCACAGAATAGACTGGGAGATTGTGAACTTTATAAACAAAAACGCAAATAAAATGGCCTGACCGATCGTAGGAAATACCCTCATAACATATGCAAACAATGTTAGGGCAGGCAATACTGGAAGCGGATTTGAGGATGGCCTATCCAGAAAAATCATGTAAACGGCAAGAGAAAAGCAAGCAGAGAAAGGCCAAGGTCTCGAGGGCAAGGCTATACAGGAGAAAGGATAATTGAAAGACTGAAGAAAGCCAGCACACGAAACTGGGAAAATTAAGGGCTCTAATTCCCTCCACCATAGGCGTATATGTAAATGCAGCTGGACCGCGTGTCCGGTCGTTCTACGGATATATACCAGGAAAGCTTGCAAATTTACCTGCTTTAATATCTCAGCTAGATATTACCCTGTTTAAATGAGTTGATATTAATATATATATATATATGTATATATACTATATATATATATATATATATATATATATATATATATATATATATATATATATATATATATATATATATATATATATATATATATATGAATCTTTATCACATCACCATGATTCATATATTTACATCGAGCAACAAATGTCCTTTAGTATCCAGTTCGCTCTGCCTCGGAATTACTATTTTTTCATATATTTTAACCGAAGGGGAATTTTTTGTTGATATTAATTTCATCCTCTCGTGGGTTCGAACCAGCGCCCAGCGGACTGAGGAGAAATCAGGACTCCAGTGACGTTATCGATTCGGCCAACAAGTGAGGTATAAATAAGTTGATACCGATTCCTACCATACAAATCACTGTCGAATTCAGGTATTTACAATTAGAATCGATACCCAACCCCCTCTGCCATCTTAACCAAATCGAACGTTTGCCCCACGTAACCATATCATGAATCTTTATCACATCACCGTGATGTATATGTGTATGAATCACGGTGATGTGATGAAGATTTATAATATGGCCTTAAAACAATCTAGTAAAAAAATCACTGGAACTAATATATTTTTTGTCATGCAAATTGCCAGTTATATCAGCACACGGGACAAAACGTCAATCACTTTTTTTTAGTAAATCATCAAAATCGAGGCACGTTTGAAAAATTAATTGTCCCATCGTTTATTTTGCATTCGTCAAATCTATCAGATCCATCACAATAGCCTGTCATGTTAATGAAGGGGTAAAACGATACGCTGTATTTTAGCATTCGTTATTTTTTTTGGAGGTGATAATTAATTAAATATTCTTTTAGCGTTTGTTTGTAATTTACGAAAGAAATTATTATTATAATTTTTTGAAGAAGACCCTTTTTTTAAAATAAATTCTGTTGAATAAAATGGCAGAATTCAGCGAATTAATCTTATATATTATCTTTTCTATGTTTCTTATTTCATGCTTTTATGGCTCAGCGATACTTCTTAATAATTGGCCAATATTCATATTGGGAATAATGCTGAAAGTGGTATTTTATTTAGAACAGGATTTATTAGTCAAAAACTGGTGTTATCTGAATACTGGTGTATGGAAAGGGGTTCCTCAGGTTCAGGTCAAGCAGGGGTCTTCGGAACGCCTTTCCTTACACCAGTATTCTGATAATACCAGTTTTTGTCTAATAAATCCTGTTCTAAATAAAATACCACTTTCGGCATTATTCCCAATATGAATATTGGCCAATTATTAAGAAATATCGCTGAGCCATAAAAGCGTGTAATAAGAAAAATAGAAAAGATAATATACAAGATTAATTCGCTGAATTCTGCCATTTTATTGAACAGTTTTATTATTATTATTATTATTATTATTATTATTATTATTATTATTATTATTATTATTATTATTATTATTATTATTATTATTATTATTATTATTATTATTATCGAAAAAGGAAACCCACAAGATTACTGAGTATAACTTGTGTCCTTATAAGCATTTACATAGTATTTTACTGAAACAAGTAAACAAGTTGTAATCACTAATCTTGTGGGTTTCTCTTCAGAAGCAAACTGAAAGAAGATTTTGTTTGGTTCATTATTGTTATTTAAATCTGTACAATTGGGATATAAGTAAATTTGGGCGAACTCTACAGACATGCTTTTGAAAGAGGTTGAAATGCAGAAAGTTGGCTAAGACTTCTAAAATGAGATGTGAGGTGGGGTTTGGCGGTGGTGGTGGTGGGGAGTGGGGGGGGGGGGGGGGTGGGGGGGGGGGGGGGGAATATTCCACTTTGAATAATGCTGAGGCAATTTCCTTTAGCAGATTCAAAGGTAAGCGTCAGTGAACCTTTTAGATGGGGAAAGGATTTGAACGTTTTTGTAATGAATCAGCTGATGAATGTTATCAGACTTCTTCTAGTTTTAGGTAATTTTGAGGAGACAAAGTCACAAAGATAGAGAGAGAGAAAAAAAGAGAGAGAGCGATGTTAAGTAAACAAATATTACGTCAGAAGTGAAGCTAACAGAGATTAATTTTTGCTTAAGATGAAAAATCTAACGTATAATAAAATTCCAAAAAATAATTACCAAAATTATTGTAGATAGCAATGACTGTATTCTTTGCTTGCCAAATAATTTCTTCGGAATATCAAAGTATAACGAATTACTTTTCAAACGTTGCATGAAATATTCCCATCAGTATATGATTCATCCCACAGCATTGCATATGCAACCGAAGATATTTAATTCACATGAAGCCTTTTGCCATGAGTATACATAATATCCACCATGAACCGAAAATTATTTGACATATTTTGGACCACATGAACTTCGCACACTAAAATATTTATAAGTGCATTTTATGCGCGTATAAACGTAAGGAATACTCTATTTGCATATCGTATTTAGGCGATAACATTGGCAGGAATAGTAACACATGAGATGATAAATCGCTACTGTTTTACAGAGCAAACGACCTTTAACAAAAGAAGCCGGCCATAATTCGCCCAGAGATAATCGCCACTAACACGCACGCAATATATTATACTGCAAGTTGAACAAACGGCTTTTTGTAATCTCTGCAATTGCTCTTTTCTTTCGGTGCAAGATGGATCTAATCTTACTATACAAATACACCTCTGTATCCTCAAATACTTTTGTCTAAATGGGTAAATACCATTTAATTACTAAACCATTATTCTGTGTTCAATTGTCCTGTGCTTATTTCTTAATGAATTGCCTTTGGGTTAATAGAAATTGCTATCATGCTGTTCATATATTCAATGGTCTCTATTGTATTGTACATACCATCTATTATGTCATTCTTGCTATCATGTAATTCGTCCAAAATTATTTATATTATATTGTCTTGTTAACGTCACTGTGTTGGGGTATCCTGACTTTATATGGGATGGTAGAATTTCAGGCTGATTTAACATCCTACCCCTCTTCCCGGCCGGGCCCCACCCCGACCCCCAATAACTCGAAGCTCACTGACAGCACATCTACCTCACAACTGGAGGGGGATTCGTTTTTGAGTCTCGAATCGGAGAGTTGAGATGTTCCTTATCCAGTGTTCCTTTGTTGACGTAAGCGGTGAATTAGGAATCTCTCCGGTCGTCATAATTTCTTTCTTGCGCTTGCAAATAATGTGAAAAATTTAGTTTTTCTTATAAAAACGAGGACCTTTGATGGTGCCGCTCCATTTTTTATATGCCCTAGAAATAATACATAAAATTCACTAAAAACCGTGATACTCTATGCATGTCTATCATGGAAAAGATTTGGAATAAATAAACATCTGAAAATTTGAAGAATTCCAAAGGAATTCATGATAATTTTGTGTGTGATGAGGATGTTCCTCTTTGAGCATGAAGGAAGCAACCGGTTTTTATAGCATAAAAGTACTAAAAAATATGTCCAAAAGAAAAGAAAATGCATAAGTATTATTAATATTAGAAAATTGTAATTGCCGGAGATCCCTAAATACTCTGTGGAAACTCTCTCCTAGAATGAAAATCCTAACGACCATCCAACTCCAGTCTCCTATGCGCAAGCCTTCCACAACGAAAGAAATTCTCTTCCCTCTGGAAAGAATCAGCAAAAGAAATGCTCTTTTATAAACTGCATTGTAGGTCACTAATGGACAACCTGACAAAAGCACAGGGAAACTATTACTGCCACAAAGAAAATGTTTGTACTATTGCACAAAGTACAGAGCGCGTTTATTGGCTGTTCTGCAAATATGTAGTATTGTCTGTAATCATCATCATTCATTCTTAACACATTAACGATAGATTTTCCCCCTCTTTTCCGTTCCGTTTTGTGTGCTTTCTGCTCGAATTCCTATTGAATGTACCTCGTAACTTTTCCAGGGCAGTTAGAGACCGGCTTAGGAGATGAAGCTAATAAAATCTGTAATCTTAGCTAGAATCCAAGTAACAGAAAGATAAAAAAAATATAAGGCCATGTTTACTTTTTGTTGCATATATTATGGAGTTCCAAAGCAGAACGGCGCAGACTATACGGGTTTTATAGGGGAGAACAGTGATTCTCGGTATTATGGCTCTTGTATTTTTGCTGGGTAGGGAATAGAAAAATTCAACATTCAACAGAACAGCAGTAAAGGGGAACGCATCACATATCATGTTGCCTTTATTTTCACTTTTAAATGAAAGAAAACCTAGATTACGAATTCCCCATTTTCATGGATATGAGTTTTAAAATCCTATTAATTTACAAAGGAAGTTGATCTGCTTCATAAGCTATAATACATTTGGGTAATTTACATAAGCGATTGTCCAGTTCAAAAGAGTAGATGTATTTATAGGCTGGACATTTTATTTCTGGAGTTTTATCTTAATAACATATGGCATGGGGGTGTGTCTCTTCTGTTTTATTTTCCATTTTTCAGCCTCAAATATCAACCCTAGACTTTCTTTTAATCGTTTATCAACTGTGACATTAACAACAAATACCACAGCTGTTACGGCAGAAAACTAGGTCACTTCTTTGTTATTTGTATATGAAGAACCGTTTTCATTATTCCTTTCCCTGCATGGCTTGCTCTTTTCGTAATATTTCCTTCCAATACAGAATAAAACAGTAAACAAGCATTCAAGATTTCTTCTCCCCTTATAAACTTGGAAACTGAGATTGTTCGTTGGTGCTCGGTGGGCCATCACTCAAATTTTAGCCTTCCCTTGATTTTGGGAAGCCAGAAATATATACAGGAGAGGAATTTAGTTTATAAATCCACTTCCAATATTTTGAAGTAATGTGCGGTTATTCTTTTGATAGAAAAACAAATAATACCATGTAAAATAAAAGCATGGCCGTGAGATCGTTTCGGGGAAAGATAGGAATTTGGGGTCAATTCCACTCGGAATATTTTTGAGTGGTTCAGCTGCCACCGACTACTCTCAAGAAACAGCGGCTTCCTTTCAGTCAGCTGCACATCAATTGAACTTTCGATTGGAATGCTGGGAAACAGTGCGGTCGGAATGGGAATGATGCAACTCTGCTGAAAGTGAAAACTGTCTCTCTTTGCTGGAGTTACAAACGAAAGACTTTTTTTTTTTTTTTAAATGTCTCCTCTCCGTTTCCGTCCCGGATGTCTTGACTGTAAGTGTAGACCGTCTGCATGGACAGGTTAAAGTTATTCCAGAATTTTGCTTTGATGAATTGATTGATTACTCAAAGTCAAAAGCTGCAACAACTCCAGTGGAAAGAGGGCGAATTTGAAAATGGAGTAACAGAGTCCCTAATAAATTAATCACTCTACTGATGCGTTTTTATGATTCTTAGCTGTTTATCTCAGTTGTAACACAATGAAACTTGTTAAAAGGAGGGCAGTCACCAGTCCAATCTTCGAAAAGAAACACTAGTCTCTCTAAGTAAGGTCAAACACCAACTGAACTAATGATGTACGACCTCTAAGGCAACTAAAGATAGACGAACACTGACACTACTAATGAAGTTTACATATCAAATTGACTAATAATGGTCAAGCATTTATCTAGATGACGGAGGTCAAACGTTAATCTGGATAATGGAGTTTAAACAGTCTTTTAACCAGAAAATGTCAAGTACCAGTCTAACTGGAACAAGTCAGACACAAATCTTTTGAAGCAAATCCAATGTTCAGGGTGATGTCGACATCAATCTAAAGCAAAGAGCAAATAAAGTTCCGAATCTTTATGAGCTGAGTTGGATTATTCCCATCAGACTTCGAGTTGGAAGCAAAAACGTCAGGGGAAGGAAGAAAGGTACACCAGAAAGAAAAAATGAAAAAGAAATTCGAAATCACGGTGAATAAGAAAAACATCAAGAACAGGAAATGTTTGCGAAACTACAAACATAAATAAAACTACAAACATAAATAAAATAAGATCAGTGTGCGCCAAAGAGAGGCTCATTAAAAATGAAATGTACGGTAACAAAGGAATGATTGTGTGTGTCAGTGTGTATATGAGAGAGAGAGAGAGATGAACAATAGAAATAGAAGCTCTGTCGCCATTGGTCACTCACTGGTCGATTTATGCATCTCTAATGGGGAGAAAAAACACAACAAAAACCGCCAGAGGAAATAAGATTGGAGAAGGCAAAATGGAAAGGGGTTTACTCATTCTCTCGGCGCACACAGACCAAAGACCATAAGGCTGAAGCATTATTTAGCCATTAGATTTAAAGGAAATAATGGTCAAAGGTATTAAGTGGACGTGAGTAAGCATCTTGAGTCTTGAGTTCCTTAATCTAAGCTCTCAATTGAAAAAAATAGACAATACCCTAAATTAATGCTTTCATTGCTCCGGTGAAATTGTATATTTTAAAAGCCGTCATTTACATACCTTACAGTTCCAAATATAAAGTGTGGAAAAAGATTTCATATGCAATACTTTTAAAATAAGAAATGAAAGATTGATCGACTTGACGACTGTGGACACCAAAGCGGCAGATCATAAGTGCGCTGAGGAACATCATTTCGAGTTTACTTTCGTCAGTGAACATTCTGTCTCTCTCTCTCTCTCTCTCTCTCTCTCTCTCTCTCTCTCTCTCTGTAAGAAGTCAATGCTAAATAAATTAAAGTAAAACTATAGAGATAGACAATTTTGAACCAAGAAACTCTCCCATTATCGAATACTATTATACTTCTCCCGTCGGAATTGACTTCAGTATTTCAGTAATTTTGCGTTTGCACTGTACTGAAAATATTTCATCTGCATCAGGTCATTCTGCACATGGACTCGCAAATTACGCAAAAGTAATCGTATGGATCCATATTACGTTTTATATAATAGGATAATGACTCATCAGTTCTCCCCGGCACCGCCTGAATTCAAACTCGTTTGCAAAAGTGGACGAACAACGGCTTTACTAACAACAGAAGCTCCCATTCCTTCACCTCTGTCATTTATTATCTGAGAAAGGAGTCGTTTTAAACGTAAGAAGTTACGGCATTAAATGTATCTGAGGCTTAATCCTTCATGGAGCTGCAGGAGAGGGACCTTAACAGATCCCAAATTCAATTAACCTAAGAGAAAGAAGAGGCGCCAGATGCCCTCTCCTCCTCCTCCTCCTCCTCCTCCTCCCTCCTCCTCCCCTCCTCCTCCTCCTCCTCCTCCTCCTCCTCCCCTCTAACTTGGTTATCTTTCTTACAATCTCAACCAGGGTTCTTAATTATGTATTTGCTTTTCTCTCTCCTCATTTCCTGCTTGTTAATGCAACTCCTAAAATGACAATTTCCTGCCATTAGGAAAATGATGGAATATCTGGTAAATTTTAAATGGTTTTAGAATATGGAGGTCTTGTGACTTTCTTGAACAACAAAAAATCACATATTAAGAATTTTGAGTATCTTGTTTTTGTGCTAATATTTAAAACTGCTTAATAGTAGGGTGATCTGTTTCCCCGTATTAAGATATTTTCCTTTTCATCCTCATACGCTGTATAGAGCCATAATCAGATCATACTTGTGATAGTCAACTTACTTCGACAGACTTCCTCCTGTTTTCAAGGAGAAATACAGGCCTATAGCTTGGTTTTAGGCTTAAGGCCGCCTCCATTATCATCAGAAATGGAGAGTTTTTTCGGAAGACGTTTTTACCGCTACAGTAGGTAACCCTTTTTACTTCTTTCTCTTTCCATTTCTTTTTCCACTTTATTTACTGAACAATTGTTTCAACGCGAAGTTGTCTATGATATACAATTCAGTTCTTGTAGATACGTAATACAAAATATGTACAAGATGTATGCGTTTAGTTGCAAGGATATTGCAGATCATTTACACACACACACACACACACACACACACACATATATATATATATATATATATATATATATCTATATATATATATATATATATATATATATATATATATATAAGCGAATTATTGTCACACACTATGATATACTCTCCAGTTGCTCACCAGATGCGGTAGAATGAGGGTGCATCCCATGGCTCCGGAAAGTGCTGCCAAATGCACGATCCACGTCTAACTTTAACCTTAAATGAAATAACAAATTCAAAGGCTAGAGTGTTGCAATTTGGTATGTTTGATGATTGAAGGGTGGATGATCAACAAACCAATTTGCAGCTCTCTAGCCTCAGCAGTTAGTTTAGAAGATCTGAAGGCGGGCCGACTGACAGACAAAGGCGACATAATAGTTGACGTATATACAAGAAAATAATAAGAAGAATCTGAGGGGGTGTCGAGCAATGGCAGAATCTGTACAGACATATGATGGAAGGGAGTTCAAGAACCTTTGTGGATTATTAGGATGGACTAATAGGAAAGACAAATGAATCAAGAAACTTCGGAAATACTTATAGGTAATAGTCGGTAAGCGAACGCTCTTCTTTTGTAAACGTTGACAGGAAAGGAAAGGATAGTTATTAGGTAGATTAGTGGATTATATATTCTCTTGTAAAGGTTGGCGGAGTGGAAGAATAGTTGTTAGGGGCTAAGTTGGCACTATTGTATTGCAAAGGTTAAATTGGAGAAACGATAGCAGTTGGGTGGTTCTTATAAACGTTAGCGTGTTGGAAATGAACGCTTATTAAATGGGTAACCGATCATTATTCCTCCTCGAAAGGTTGACAGAAGGCGAAGAGATAGTTGTGAGGTATATATTCAAATACTATTCTTTCCTAAATATTGCCATTCCCCCACACAAAAAAAAAAAAAAAAAAAAAAAAAAAAAAAAAAAAAAAAAACGATGTTCGGGGCGTTGAAGAACACTATTCTGTTCTGAAGGATGGCAGGGCGGAAAGGGTAGTTGTTATGTAAGCAATAAACACTGTTTATTAAACAGTGTTTTCTTGTGGCCTATAAATCAGAAATGTTAAGAGGAAAGTGGCGGGTTTTATTTGCCGTTTATGAAATCCACCTATGCGTCACCTCCAAGCCCCAAGGTGTTATAGTAGTAAACATGGCGGAAGCTCAATGGGACGCCCGCGTGTTTGATACTAGCCCCTCGGTAATTAAAACAGTTTTATATAGACCTATTTCTATATATATATATATATATATATATATATATATCTATATTATATATATATATATATATATATATATATATATATTATACATATATTATTGATAAACTTTATCTGTGATTTCCCGATGGGCTTCCACTATGTTGGAGGGTACTAGACTCGGAGGTTGATACCGAAAGGAGGTGCCCCTCTCTTTTATTTCATGCTTTTAGTACATTAATTTCTTTTCGTTTGCTACTCTTAATTTTACTACTGTTCTTAGTATGGTGCTGCTTTAGGTAGTTTTTTTTTTTTTTTTTTTTTTTTTTTTTTTTTGGGGGGTTTTTAACTTCAGTAGTAGCGCATTTCACGCTCTGAATTAGAGCTGTAAGTTTAGGCGAACTCTACAGACCCACTTCTGAAAGAGGTCGAAATGCTAGGACGGTAAATAAGGGTGCAAATCGATTCCCTGATATCGGGCACGGTACTCTACCTTTCTAATGTGAGATATATGGCCCTGGCCGGGGGATACTTCCACCTCGAATAATGTTTAAGGCAGTAATATCCTTTCACTGTTACAACGGGTAGAGTCAAGGAACGTTTTAAGAAAAAAA
>NC_061100.1:4924431-4967254 GCF_015104395.2 Macrobrachium nipponense | reverse complement strand
ATATCTTTACCCTCAAGTTTGTATTTGCTGATTCCTTGTAGATCTGATTTTGTACTTCTTGTAGTAAATGTCTTCATGTATTCTAGATTTTGTATTTATATTTATTTTATTCTCAATCCATATTTGCAAGCTTGCTTCATAATCGATTTTACATTCCACATTTCAGATGCATTATTGTAAATATCTTAATTTCTGCTTCCATTTTCCTTTCTGTTAATAACTCATTCGAATTTTAGGAACACTCAAGATTCCCTCAAAAAGGAGCGACGTTACTCGATGACTTTTGGGGAGGAGGGAACAAATACTTAGTCAGGAAATGAGGCCAGGGGGTTACAGGCCTCCCTCGTTTGCACAAACATTTATTTTTTTAAAGATACCCTTCATTACAAACTACAATAAGATCCACTTTATTTCATGTTCATACGAGCCTAAAATATATTTTCAAGTTCAACGGCTGAACCGAGGATGAGACCCATCTGCAGAATACTTCCATTGCAGCCGCTTCATATTCCCAACTGTAGGCTCAACAACAGTGTGTCGAATCCCCGTAGTAATGTTCGCCGTTCATTTCCATCTTGCAATATTTTGCTTTATCAGTTGAAGAGGTATATACTTGAAATTCATTTCTCGATATAATGTGGTTCGGATCCCACAATAAGCTGTAGGTCCCGTTGCTAGGTAACGAAATGGTGCCTAGCCACGTAAAAAATATCTAATCGTTCGGGCTACCCCTAGGAGAGATGTTGATCAGATCAGTGGTCTGGTAAAACTAAGATATACTTAGCCTACCTCATTCCATCTAATAAGTAATCTGGATTCGTGGCAAACTATATATATTCAGAAGTCAAGTTATTTACCTTTCATAAGGATTTTGAAATTACATATCTCCTTCTATAAAACCATGAATAGAGACTGTAAAAACCTGCACAAAGAAAAATATTATGCTGGATAAATAGCCATTTCCAAAAATATCAGTGTTTGATAAGTAGCTTCGTAAAGAAAATCTCTTTCATTACTTCTCTATGCTGAAAACATAATGAAAATTCAAATTACTTAAAAAAAAAAAACCTTCTGCAAAGAGTAGAGAAAATCTCGTAATTAACGAGAAGATACAGTCCGACGAAAATAAGAGGAATAGATAATGATTAGGTGCAATGGTTAAGGACTAATGTCAGAAGCATTAGTATACTTTCAACGGCTTCATTCCGGAGAGAGAGAGAGAGAGAGAGAGAGAGAGAGAGAGAGAGAGAGAGAGAAACATTATTCGCACCACATCCAGACAAGTTCGTATAATTCACACACTCCAAGGGACTCCAATTCGCGCGGAACGTGAATCGCCGCCTGAGGAAGAAGACGAGATCGAACAATATGATGGTTTTATGTTTTATTTCTCCTTCTTGAATTCTCCCTCCCCAGCACTGGCATGGAAGGTGATGGCAGGAAGCAGTGAAACAAACAGTTAGATAAGAAAAAAATACGACGGAGTTTTTTCGGCGCAATCGAGTTTTCTTTGTAGAGCGTATAATGCTGTATGAAACTCTCGGATACAGTCCATGAAATTCTCAGCCGAGACCCATGAAACTTTCAGCCACGGCCCCGGGGTGGCCTGCGTTGTTGGTACCTATAGGGGTGCCAGACACGCGATCATGACTAACTTTAACATCAAATAGAAATAAATACTACTGAAGCTACAATACTGCAATTTGATATGCTTGATGACTGGAGGATGGATGATCAACATACCAGTTTGCAGCCCTCTAGCCTCAGTAGTTTTTAAGATCTGAGGGCGGACGAACAGACAAAAGGCCATCTCGACAGTTTTCTATTAAAAAAAACTAATAAAGGAAAACCAGACTTTATACTTCACCGAACAATCTTGAAAGTTTCTAAAAATTACACGAACTCCGTCTCTCTAGGGTCCTGGTGGGGCAAAGGACCTATACTTTCAGCTCTAAAGTCAAGAACTCGCGTTCAACCATCGAATCCGGCGAAAACTTAACATTATTGTCGTCGCGTTTGTTTCATAATTCAGGATGTCTCGGTTCATCTCTAAGCAGTGAATTAAGTAGCAGTTTGTCGTTAGATGTTAGTCATTAGACAGAAAACTAAGACGTGAGTGATCAGTGCTACGAAACGCCAAATTATACACCATCATATCGTAATTAACAAAGGAAAACGCGCAACAGGGTAGATCTCACCTCACCAGAGAGAAACCAGTGATCGGATACTAACTACCTCTCTCTCTCTCTCTCTCTCTCTCTCTCTCCTCTCTCTCTCTCTCTCTCTCACAGCTCAAGAGACCTTCTCCATAACTTTCCCACGCGCTCATTAGCGTCTCTAATAATAGATAAATTTCCCAGAATTTGGAGAACTTCGTATCTCGACTAACTGGCAATTTCATCAGACAGCGTCACTTTAGCTGTTTGATGCATCCACAGTCTAAACACCCACTCCGGATATCCCTCAACCTCAGTTGTCACACTTATTATCATCATGGGTACACCTATTATTATTATTCTGTATCTCAGGTAAACAGTAATATTCAGTGGTGAATTATGTTGATTCTATATACGTATGTATGTATCGTATTATATATATATATATATATATATATATAGTATATATATATATATATATATATATATACGTATATATATATATATATATATATATATATATATATATATATATATATATATATATATATATATATATATATATATATATATATATATATATACAACTTTCCAAGGGCCTCCGAACCCTGTCCTGGAATCACCTTCAGTTTAACTAAAATCAGCTATACGAGAAGTAAATATGTAAGCTCCAGTTTTAAGGAGAGAAGCAATGAGTGACCTCGATGTGTTTCTCTAACGGACCAGGCGACAAACGGGACGGTCAACTATCCAACTACGTGATTTCTTCTCCCCTACTTATATTTCGCGTGGCTATACTTCTTGATCTCCCCTACGACCAAGAAAGGATAGCTTACACATTTACTTTTTGTATTGATGAGTTTAGACTGAAGTGAACTCAGGACAGGGTTCGAAAACTCTTGTAACGTTTTAACAAAATCAACAAAATTTACCACTAAATTTACTGTGGACCTGAATACAACCTATTACTTCTCGATCTCGAAGAGAAAGACCTAATATTATTATTATATCACTAAAAAAAAAGCGAACGTACGGAAGAAACCTAAATAACCTTTTATTTGCCAAGCGAGAAGCTACAGAACACAAAGCAAATTTGTGAATAAAGAGAAAATATTATATGAACAACAACGGTAGAGCTAAGTCAATAAAAATTAATATCTCTCTTTTCTCTCCATTATTGTTATTATATTGTAAGTATTCTTGTTTCGTCAGCCAAAAGGAAGTTAAACAGAATTTGCATTATAACAGGCCTCGAAGATTGTTCCCTCTAAATAAAACTACGATCTAGTTTCCCAAAGAGGCTCGGCTGCTGGCGATACTCTGCCTTCCAGTATATTCATGACAAAATTCTCGGTAAATATTAAATTAGCATATCCACATTGCACACGTCACAGGACCCAACAGAATCGACTTTTTTCGGGGAACTCAACGTTCGTATGAACTCGAAAGACTTTTGAAAGCGGCGTCCAGTTGCTAGTTTCATTATTATTTTTTTTTTTTATAAATATCTGCATTCATTTACGTATTGTGGATTTCAACGTTAATGTCATACGTTTTTCTGAGGACAAGATATATTACATACTTCTGGGGACACTATTTTTCCCAGCATATGTTGGACATATTGCATTTTTTCCTCTCCTCGAACCAACCAGGCTAGAAATAGTATAACTCACGTTTCAATTGAGTCAGCTATTATGCTCGCGAAGTTTGAGAAAAAATACACCGCTCGACGAAACTTACGAGGTTTTGATGGGAAATAAATTTGCGTAAGAAAACGAAATCCCGACTTTCATCCTGCAAAATATTTCGTGATAATCGTCCGAACACCTCCCAGGTTCACCTGTCGAGTCACGACGCCCTTCGATATGGCAACACTTTCATGAGAGGAAAGTTAGTACTTCTGATTCAAAAGGAGTTTGAGCTATAATTTCAGGTTTTACGGTCGTCGAATTAGGTTGACGAATATTTTCTTTTCATCAATTGTCACATAACTGTTAACTTCTGTTTGTTAGCCAATATAATAAATTAGAATAGTCAGTTTTATTCCGTGTATTCTCTCAGAATATTTTCCGAATAAACATAATTACTTGTTGCATTTCCATTCCTTTTTTAGTGAGTAGATTTTAATGTTGAATTCAACGTCCTATTTTTTATACTGCATGAGTGAGTCCTTTTTTATAAGCGTAAAAGATTCGTCGTTCTTAAATCATCTCTAGAAAGAACCCTACATATGACATGAAAAAGATTGCGACCAATCCTTGACGACGCAAGACGTTAGACCAACCCGAAAAGCCTTTCAATTAAAAAATCGGTACTGGGATATATATCATCGTCATACATGCTGGGAGAAGTCTCTTCTTGGATCGAATTAGACGACTGATATCCGCGAGTTCTTGACGGCTCTCTCCATTTTATTTTCTCCCGTATAGTCCTTCTTTTCCTTACCCTCTCTTTTAACATCTCCTGCAAGCTCTCTTTTCCTCTTCTCTATTCCAACGCCCCCTCAACCTAAAAGCTGGGAATTTTTGGTCCTATAAAAACTGGGAATTGTCCATCCCTCTCAAAACTTGGAATTTTTCGTGAGATGTTTGACTCTGCAAGTTCTTGAATACATATTCTCTCTATTTTCGTTATTATTTGTAACATTATGATCATGCTCTTTTTTTCCTTTTCATTTCTTTTCAGACGAAAAGTTCTGAAAAAGTCCTGAGCTACTCCTCAGACGTCTCAAGATTTTAAAAAAGGAAGGAAAAGGTGTGAAACGGAGAAAGGGAGGGAAATTGGACTCGTGAGTAGGTGGTTTTCACTTCCCACGCAACACCTGTCGTATGGCGCCTGCCTCTCTCTCTCTCTCTCTCTCTCTCTCTCTCTCTCTCTACGATTCAAACCTGTAATTGTCCACAGGGCGTACATTCAATGGGAATGGTCTAATTTTCCTTTTTCACTTCGATCAAGACCTGTATCCTGTTATTGAAAACACACACACACACACACACACACACACACACACAAACGCAAACACAAGAGACGCACTACAAGTAAGTATTATCTCCCTTAGTGAGGACTGTTCCCCTTGAGTTGTAAGTGTTTCAGTCTTATGATACAATTGTGTCTTTCGTTTTGCGCCTTCAATGGAATTTAGCTTTTCATTTCATGTTCTAGAAAGATGAAATAAAAATTGCATCAATCTATAATACATTTTTCTATGCTAGAGATACCGGTTTGTGGTATTGAAGTGAAAATTTGGAATGCATTTTCATTCATATTTTAACATTAGTTACAATTATAGATGCATTTGTTATATTGACAATTATGTAGAGCTTTTTTTTAAATTACATCTCTCTCTCTCTTTCTCTCTCTCCTGAAAACGCAAAAAAAACTAAATAGTTCTTTAGTTACTATACTATGTCCACAATCTTGAATTCATCCAGAAAAAAGCGAGTCTCTCATCTTGAAACATTCACACTCGGTGTTTCCAACTGACGACTTGCTTCAACTTTCATCTTCCGGAATGCTTTGTGCCTTCCACAAGGTGTGGAAGGATTTCAAGATTCAATTTTGCAATATCTGTCTCAAAACGCATCAATATTGCATTGTGCAGTATAGCGCCTCTGAATATATTCTATTTCATATGGTGTCTCAAAAACACCGCGTGTAAATTTCTTCCTGCTTTTCCTTAACCTACTGTTCGCCTAAAAATGGAAGAATGGCATCTTTGGTATAAAAGGAAATTCCCAATTCCTTAAAAAAAAAATACCCAGTGTCATTGTACTTTTATATTTTTGCGTTTTTTCCTTACAAATGGAAAGTAATTTTCTTTCGAGAAAAAATAAACACCTGTATCCTCACTCTTTTTTCTTAACTTTATGTAAGGAAAGAATATAAAGCATGTCTGTTGAGTGCTTTCTTACGTGTTGACTTAGAAATGGAGAGAGAGAGAGAGAGAGAGAGAGAGAGAGAGAGAGAGAGAGAGAGAGAGAGAGCAGAAAATCTAATTAACATCTCTCACTGAATGATCATAGACAAGGAGGATAAAAAAACAACAACAATAGTAAGAAGTTCCCTGTATCACTGGGTGGCATGCAGGGTGGAAATGGGATGAAGGCAACGACTTCATCTAAAAATATGATAATATATATAGTGTGTATATATATATATATATACATAATATATATATATATATATATATATATATATATATATATGTATATATATACTATATATATATATGTATATATATATATATATATATATATATATATATATCAAGCCCAGAATTTCGTTCAATATCCAATTCGTTATTACCTCGGAAATAACTCGCACGCAAGTGGGTTGGATTATAAGTGATAAGCGCTGCATCACCAGTGGGACTCCAACTGCTGCCTTGTTGGGAGACAATGTAAACACAGTGACTATAACCAATGACAGCACAATAGACTTAGTCACTGTGCATTCGTTGCTCCTGTACCAGGCGGCAGTTCGAATCCCACTGGTGACAAAACACTTATAATTCCCCTTGCGTGTAAGTTATTTCCGATGTGTAATGAATTGGAAATTAAACGAAATGTGATGCTTAATACATGCGAATATGAAAAAAAAAACGTCCCGGCATGTATAATACAAGATTCCCATACACACACACATACGTATATTATATATATATATAATATATATAGCAATATAAAAACACTGTATCGTGCTTCTAAGAAATCAATAGAGGGATCCACAGTAATATCCTTGTTTATCGAGAAATAATATATTTATACAAAGCTTAAAGCTTTCGTCCATCCTCCTGTGGACTTGATCACTAAGCAAAGCTTAGTGATCAAGTCCACAGGAGGATGGACGAAAGCTTTAAGCTTTGTATAAATATATTATTTCTCGATAAACAAGGATATTACTGTGGATCCCTCTATTGATATATATATATATATATATATATATATATATATATATATATATATATATATATATACATATGTATTTGTGTGTATTATATATAAATATATATATATATATATATATATATATATATATATATATATATATATATATATATATATATATATATATATATATATATATATATATATATATATATATATATATATATATATATATATATATATATATATATATATATATATATATATATATATATGTATATATATATATATATATATATATATATATATATACATATGTGTGCGTACATACATATATATAAGCAACTGACAACAATTCCCGGTTTACCTAAATAGCTGTTTTAAAGGAATTCATCAACGTTCAGTCAGCGTGTTGAATAACCACCAATCCGCTTTTAGTTTCATACTTTATGCATCTCCCTAAGTAATCAAATGCTGGTCAATTAAGAGCTGATTAAGTGTTTAGTAATTTAAAAAAAAGGTCATTATCTCCTTGGCTAGAAGAATGTTGGCGACCATAATATAAATATTGCAACAATATATTTGTGATATCAATATATTGTTAATCGAAACGAAGCATTAGGGCCGGTTAACAGCCTATTGTTGGCAGCGGAAACGTTTGCGTGACTGGCGTTATTTTATTTGGGTCAATTAGTTAGTTAGTATGGTGTTTTAGCGTTGCATGGAACCAGTGGTTATTCAGCAACGGGACCAACGGATTTACGTGTCTTCCGAACCACGTCGAGAGTGAACTTCTATCACTAGAAATACACATCTCTAATGCCTCAATGGAATGGCCGAGAATTGAACTCGCGCCCACCGAGGTGGCAAGTCAAGACCATACCGATCATGCCACTGAGACGTTTTATTTTGGTCAAATTACGGCCGAGCTCTTCGTCAAAATACAACTGATCTGACGATTTGTTTGTGCATTAATACTTGTTGTTGCTATTCATGTTTATTGCTGCAACTTTGTCTTCGTTATTATCATTATTAGAAGTGTACCTAGGTCGTCGAAATGGTGGCAATATATACGCGAGAGTCGAGATGCCAAGTCCCAAACCTGAGGACTTTTATGCAAGATCGGACCAACTTACAGTCGGACTCAAAAGTCCGCAGACAATCACCCAATAAGTGTACTTGAGTGCAATCTCTGCATAGAGAAGGAAATGAGTAATGGATGTTGGTTAACTACTGACTACAAGTTCATCATAGAGTGTCCGATGCTGGCTCAAGGCTGTACGTCGGCAAAAATAAATCTAGAAGACTACCGTTCTTAAACAGATAAATCATATAAATAATTACAATCTTTTAATATGAGGATATTATTATTATACAGAGTCAAAATCCATTCGGAAACAACAGGCGTCCCAAAATAGAAAGCATACAAATGCAAACACAACATATTAGAGAGAAGAAAACATAATAAATAACAATGAATATGAATCAACAAAAATGTAAATATTATTCATGCATAAACAAAATCTACGTCAGTTAGAAAATCTAAGGCAGTGGTGCGTGGAAAGTTCTACCTACGCGCTTTGGAGTGTTCGGATATTTTTAATGGGCCCCAGGTTCATGCTTTTTATTTACCTGTTTTAGTTTTCACAATAATAATAATAATAATAATGATAATAATAATAGCGTAAAATTACTTTTATGTATTCACCACTATAAGGCTTCAATTATAATATACTATAGTACATTCACATCAGCCGTGCATTTGATGTCTTGGCCGGTCCCTTACGACGCTCCTGATTGGCTGTTGATATGCCAATCACAGGGCTGGAAACTCTCAATTTCTCGAGAGAGTTCATATAGACAGGATGTATGTTCCACCTCTTCTGAGGGATACTTTTGAAAGACGTATTCCTCAGGAGAGGTTACACCCTGCCTATGTGAACTCTCTCGAGAGACTGAGAGTTTCCAGCCCCGTGATTGGTTTATCAACAGCCAATCAGGAGCGTCGTAAGGGACGGGCCTAGAGATCAGAGGCACCGGTGATGTGAATATACCATAACACTCCTGAGAAAATATCTTTTGGCTTGAATTTTATATTATATGGTTACAACACAATTAATTTAATCGGGGGTTCTCCTTTCTCACTGTGGGTTGTTTTTCCTCTTCTCAGTGGGTGCGTGGGTCATCTAAATTCAAGTAATGGTCATTTGTCACATGAAAATCAGAGGTCTAACTACCACAAACATTGTCAAAATCCATTCACGAAAGGATTTCTGTGTCTGTGTGCGCGTGAAAGCAAGTATACTTTCTTTTCTGAGTCACACGTACCCACAAATAACGCAGCTGAAATGTTTAAGAATTGTGAGTGACAATTTATCTTATTCATCAATAGCTCCTCTCCTCATTTTGTAATTTTGAAATATTTTTTTTTTATTTATTATTTTACATCGCCGATATTTTCATGCATTTTTATTCTGTATGACATACCTTCCAATTTTTTTTCTTTATTAGAGATAATGTTTTTACTTTACATCACGGATAGAGCCATTTTTCTTTTTTATATTATTTATTTGTTTATTTATTTATTTTTTACTACCGATTCAACACCTCCCGTCCCATTTATGCTGTATCTCTCCCACCCCAAATATTCCCTACTTTATTTTTTATTAATTTTGTCCTTTTTTTTTTTTTTGCATCACCGACATATTTCCCAAGATCGAAGTACTTTATTATTTTAGTTATCGGAATTCCTATTTCATCTTTTATTTCCAAGGTTTTTTTTCAAAAAGCCGATCACAAACTACTGTCCACACTAGAGGTCAACACCGAATGACACGATTGCGGAAACGGTTAAACCAACACACACAAATACAAGGTGTATTCCTCACCAAATCTACCCTTCAGTCAGAACGACATATCTGTCGCCCTGCACTTATAATATTCTTCTAACGTGATATGAAGAAAATAATTGAGACAACCTCTTAATACCAGTAGATACCCTCGGCTTTTCTCTGCTTCTATCTTTGTCTTCATGTTTCTCCTTCCTATGATCGTTGCAAAAGGCCTTCCTGTCCTCGCATAACATAGACGCCAACGCTGTGTCCTATCAATTTGGCCTCATCACAGTTTCAAGCCCAAGGAAATCTCAAGTGTCCAGCCCAAGATGCTGCAAATTCCTCTCAGCACGCGATCCATAATTACGTCAAAATATAAGTACAAATCACTTTTCATGCATGTGATATTTTTAACTTGCTTACACGCTCAAGGACTCCCTCTCTCTCTCTCTCACTCTCTCTCTCTCTCTCTCTCTCTCTCTCTCTCTCTCTCTCTCTCTCTCTCTCTCATATAAAACGATTGTAGAAGCTATATATGCAATTTTATGAAAGAAAACTATCTAAAATTAATTTGTTCATTATAAACACTTTCCTGTAATGAATCACTATTTAATAGTAAATATTCAAGGGCAATATAAATGTATAGAATATTAGATATTCCAGACCGCTTCAATCTAATGGAGTCAATCTTCTTCCATCGCTAAAATCGTTTTGATTAAGGAAATGGGAGGGCAAATCCAGTACCCTTTTCTAGTCCAGACCCGAATAAAACGAGAAGAAAGAAAACGAAGACAGGAAGGACTTTTGGCTCTAAAATAAACCTCCTGGCCGCTCCATAAAACAACCTTTTCCGATGAATTTCCAAACCGTAAGACTGTTGAATATTCATTACAAGATTTCCATTTTATTTCTTCAATTACCATCGTAATTATAATCGTCATTTATGCCACAAGCACCATCATAATTCTGGTTATTAACATCATCCTCAACACCCAAGTAATGTTAGTTCTATATAACACTGAACAGCGAAAATATCTATTTTTTATTGGAGGAAAATGCTTGCATCAGGATATACGTGAAACAAATAAATACCACTATTTCAATGTTCGTGCATTACGTCCTCTTCCATACATGAACAGTACAGCATATCCTTTGCAGCAGCCATCCCAGTTTCATTGAGGCAAAATAAACACAAATTCGCAAAATAGCAAATTTGTAAAGTAATATATGAGTCAAGGATGATAATGGAAAATAACGCTGATTTTCAGATAATCAATTGCCTTACAAAATGGATCCAGCTGAACCAATAGAGAAATTAATATTCGGAACAAAACTGCCGCGCAACCAGCCACTTCTTAGTTCTTGAATCAGGTTAAGGAAGCTGGACAGCTAACGGGAAAGAACTGAAATCAACGGATGAAAAGTAAAAGGCAGAAAGCAGTGCAGCTAGGAGTGCCAGATAGATGCTGCTATCTAAAGTGTGTCCCACACGGCACGCTGTACGAGAATGATGTAATCCGTGGGAGATTATCTCAGGATATTACAATAATTCTTCCAGGGGCTCTCACCCAATAGTTTCAGGTGATATTTTCAGAGGGTTAAAAAAAAAAGCTAATGGCCTCTTCATTAAAGCGTTTCTAAAACCGGTCATCCTCTTTTTCATACGCTTCCTTTCTATTCCTATTTTCTTTAATCTCTTTTACTTGTGTATGTTTCTTGCGTTCTTTTCTTTCTTTACCAAAATCCTGCATTGGCTCTTTTTGGTCTCTTTATCCCTTTATCGCTCTTTCTGCATTTTTTCGTTGTCTTCCTCTTTTTCGTGTATTTATCAACGCCTCATACATACTGAAAAGAGGTCAAGCGTGCGAGGATGAAAATTCATCTTTTCAAATTCACTTTACTGAATAACAAACAACTTGAGTTCAGTGACATCCAGTGCAATGAAAGACAGATGTATGAAATCCTTCATCGCAGTGCATCAAGTTGCTGTAAAATCCAACCATATTATCGAAGACTTTTGTATGTTAATCAGCGCTTTATTTTTATTACAGAATCTTCATGCAAATAACTACGAGTAGCCTTTCATCCTGAGTTGAAAGAATTTGCATGTGGCGGTACTTACATATTCTGCAGATATTCCTGAGTACTACACTCACACACACACACACACACAAACAAGCATTCATATATAGTATATATATATATATATATATATATATATATATATATATATATATATATATATGACTGGTAAAAATGTTCTGTAACAACAGAATTGCATCTAATAAAAGGAGCCCATAAAAACACCAAAATATAGAGAGAAAAGTACTATATTTCAGAGACTGCTGTCTCTCTCTTCAGGTATATGAATGAGAAAAGTTTACAGAAAAGGTGGTATTTATACCAAGAGATCCGTCCACTAAGCCAATTTAATTCACCCCCGCTGATAATCTTCCTTTAATCTTCTTAAGCGTTGGTTGAATGAAAACCTCGTCGATGATATCTAAAATCCATGCGCCTTTTGAGATGTTCATTACCTGCTTCTCTTTTATTAAGGCCGATTCCATCATTTGACTCTTGTACCGGCAGTTGCTGCTATAAATTACATGTGACAAATTCCAGTTTATTCTATGGTTATGTTCATTTATATGGTTGAAAATAGCCGAGTTCTGTTGTCCATACCTAACTGACCGTTTGTGTTGTATTAATCTCTGGGGAAGTGATTTACCTGTAAATCCGATGTAAGATTGGTCACAGTCCTGGCATGGGATCTCATAGACCCCAGTGTCCTTGGGAGATGTCCTTTGTTGGACGTTAATCAGGGATTTGGCTAAGGTGTTTGGGTAGGTAAATGCAAAAGGGTTAGATTTCCCAAGGGTGTGGGTTACTCTCTTAATCGTCTCCAGGTGAGGAATTTTTATTTTATTGTTGGGTGTGTCTCTGGTCTTGTCATTAGGGGGTCGGTAGAAAATTACGTTTGCTTTGTGAATTGCTTTCTCAATTATATGGTCAGGATACTTTAAAGACCAAAGATGCTTGCGAATTAGTTCAAATTCTTTTTCCAGGAAATCTAGGGAACAAATTCGTAAGGCTCTTAAGAATAGGTTGCTAGCTACACCTATCTTGATAGTAATGTCGTGATAGCTATTGTAGTGAATATATGAAAGTGAGAACGTTGGTTTTCTGTATATGGTAAATTTGTATTCTGTCGTGTCTCTGATTATTAAAACATAGAGGAAAGGAATTTTGTTGTCTGTTTCCCATTCAACTTTAAATTTGATGCTGGGCACTAATGCGTTTAATTTTGAGAGGAATTCATTAAAATTACCCCACCTATTATCCAAAAATGTTAGGATATCATCCACGTATCTCATCCACAGCATGTTTTTGAGATTTATTGCATTTATTACTGTATATTTTGGTGTTTTTATGGGATCCTTTTATTAGATATATATATATATATATATATATATATATATATATATATATATATATATATATATATATATAGGGAAAACAAGGAAGCAAAGGAGACGTTTTCTGGTATAATTTATCAAACGACGTTTCGGGGTCTAGCCCATCATCACAGCTGTGGAAAAAAAATAATAAACACGCATAAAATATAATAAAAAGACTCAACCTAACAGCCAACATCCATTTATAGTAGAATTCATATAAAAACTTAATTTTTATAACGCTAAAGGTGAATTACCTATCAGTAACTACTGTGAATGATTATTTTGCATGCAAGTGATATATTCTCTGCTTGGTATGTTGCTGGTCAAGTCCCACTCCATATGTAACTCCTGCATTAAATTCATGGCGTCGGTACATAAGGCACTAAGACTTTTTAATGAAACGGGTTTAAATTGCTCCGTCACTCACCCCAATCAAGCCTGGGCAGTCTTGCTGAAGAGGCTAGTGTCAAAACCCCAATGCTACAAGCGCATATAATATATATACTCGATTATCTATATTATATATATATATATATTTATATATATAAGATATATATATATATATATATATATATATATATATATATATATATATCATCATATTATAGTATATATATATATATATATAGATATATATATATATATCATATTATATAATATTATATATATAGATATATATATATTATATTATATATATAATATATATATATCTATATATATTATTATATATTTAGATATAATATTTATAATATATAATATATATATATATATATATATATACTATATATATATATATATATATATATATATATATACTATACTATATATATATTTATATATATATATATATATATATATATATATATATATATATATATATATAATATATCTTCTTCTTCTTCCTAGCTTAACCCATTTTTATATGGGGTCGCCATTACGAATGAGTCGTCTCCATCGATTTCTGTCTTGTGCCTCGTTCTCATTTATACCTTTCAATTCCATATCTTCCCTTACACAATCACGCCATCTCTTTCTTGGTCTACCCTTCTTCCTTCTACCCCGCACTTCCATTTCCATCGTATGTCTTCCAAACATGACGTTCCTCCCTTCGTAACAGGTGTCCATACCATCGAAGCCTTCCTTCCTGTATTTCTTCGATATTTCAGCTACCTTTGTTGATCCTCTTATATACTCATTTCTAATCCTATCTTCCCTTGTTACTCCCGACATCCATCTCAACATTCTCATTTCTGCTACATCCACTTCTTCTCCTCTGTTTTCCTCATACTTGCCGTTTCTGTTCCATATAACATTGCTGGTCTGACCACCGTCCTATGGAACTTTCCTTTCAATTTCAGAGGGACCTTCTTGTCACAGAGTACCCCTGATGCAGACCTCCAGTTATTCCATCCTGCCTGAATTCGGTGTCTCACCTCTTGGTCCATGCTTCCACTATCCTCCAATACGGACCCTAAGTACTTGAACTTCTGTACTTTCTTTATTTCTTCCCCACCCAATCTTATGCTACTTCCACCGTCCTCAGTAATACTAGAACACATATATTCGGTTTTTTGATCTGCTTATTCTCATTCCTCTCTCCTCAAGTCTGCTGCTCCACCTCTCCAACCTCCCCTCCAACTCCTCCTTCCCCTCTGAACACAACACAATGTCATCCGCGTATAATATGCACCATGGCACTGCTTCTCTAACATCCCTGGTAATTACATCCACCACGATTGCTAAAGAAGAATGGGCTAAGGTTACCCCTGGACCCCTGGTGGAATCCAACTCCTATCTCAAATCCATCCGTCTCACCAACACTACTCCTCACTCTAGTATACACATTCCTGTACATCTCCTGAATAACTCTGACATACTTTTCCGGCACCATCTTCTCCCTCAAACATCTCCATATTTCTTGCCTCGGCACTCTGTCATAGGCCTTTTCAAGGTCTATGAATACCAGATGCAGGTCTCGTTGTTTTTCTCTGAATTTCTCCATTAGCTGCCTTATGCAAAATATTCCATCCGTTGTGCCGCTTCCCTTCATAAATCCTAACTGTTCCTTCCCTATTCTAACTTCCTCTCTCAGCCTGCTATCTATGATTCTTTCCAAAATCTTCAACGTGTGAGACATTAGTTTTATACCTCTATAATTACTGCATTCCTGGACATCACCTTTACCTTTAAATATAGGTATCAATATGCTTTCCCGCCATTCTTCTGGTATCTTTTCCTGTTCGAATATTTTTACCATCAGATCATACAAGATGTCTACTCCTTCCTCTCCTAAGGCTTTCCAAACTTCGACTGGGATTAAGTCAGGTCCTGTTGCCTTCCCATTTCTCATTCTTTTTAAGGCTCGTATCACTTCATCCTTAGATATCCCCATTACCATTCCCATGTTTACTTGTCCATCCTCTCTTACAAGTCTTTCATTTTCTTCATTTAGCAGTTGTTCGAAATACTCTTTCCATCTCTTCAGGATGTCTTCTTCCTTTTTTTACGACAGTACCATTCCTATCTTTCATTTGCTTAATATGGGTGATGTCCTTTGTTCTTTTATTTCTTACTTTTGACAGTTTGAGCATCTTACTCAACCCTTCCTTGGTTTCCAGTTCATTATAAACCTCTTCATATGCCCTTGCCTTAGCTTGAGCTACCACCCTTTTTACTTCTTTGTTTCTTTCTCTTAATCTTTCTCTGTCCTCCTGCAGCTGTGACTCTTCAAATCTCTTCTTTGCCTCCCTTTTACCTTTCACCACTTCCCCCACCTCTTCTTCCCACCACCAGCTCTCTCCTTTTCCTCCCATACTATTCCAGATGTTTCCCCTAGTATCTCCTTTCCATGTCTTCTAATCACTGATGCATTATGCCTCCACCATTCTCCCACATCTTCAATTCCCAGATCAACCTCTCCCAGCACTCTTCTCCTGAACTCTCTCTTCTTATCATTATCCCTCCCTAACAATTTATACCACTTGATTTTCTTTACCCCATTCTTTTTCGTTTTCTTTTCTCTTTTCATCTTTAAATCCATACAAAGGAGCCTATGTTGGGGGGCCACGTGGTCTACCTGGGATAACTTTACAATTCCTAACTTCCACCAGCCTTGATCTATTGTAAAGGAGGTAATCTATTTGTGTGCATCTACCGCCACTCCTGTATGTTATCAAGTGCTCCCTCTTCTTTTTGAAGAATGTGTTCACTATTGCCATATCAAAGGACACGGCAAAGTCTACTTAATTACTCTCTCCTTCTGGGTTTCTCTCCCCAATCCCATGTCCTCCATGCACACGTTCAATTACATCCTTTTCATCTCCGACATGTTCATTAAAGTCTGCCTCCACTACAGTCCTCTCCTGCTCTTCCAGTTCTTGCGTTACCTCACTCATTTCGTTCCAAAAACGGCTCTTTTCTTCCTCTGTGCAGCCCACTTGTGGAGCATAATCGCTAATGATGTTCATTGTTTCCCCTCCATAACATATCTTCACTCTCATAATGCGGTCATTCTTTCTACTCACTTCCGTCACTGCATTCTTCATTTCCCCCGACAACACTACTCCAACGCCATTCCTACCCTGCTCATTTGCTCCACTATAGATTAACTTGTAGCCATCCCCCAGTTCTTTAGCTTTATTACCCTTCCATCGAGTTTCCTGCACACACAAAATATCCACTCTCTTTATCCTCATTAACTCTGCCAACTCTCTTCCTCTTCCTGTCATAGACCCAATATTGAGCTGGCCTATTCTGATCACATTTAGAGCTCGCTTCTTTAGCTGCACCCGCTCATGATGCAGTAGCCCTCGCCTTGTCACAGAGTTAGGGCGATGTGTCTGTGCGTCGTTTACGGAGTACGCCCTAGCCCTATTCTCATCAATATCACGACATCATTCCATTGGTTTTGGCGTGGGTTTTTACAGTCGGATGCCCTTCCTGACACCAACCCTCCCTATTTATCCGGGCTTGGGACCGGCACCCATTGAGGCTGGCTTGCCCCCACAGGAGGCTAGATTTACATATATATATAGATATATTATATAGATATATATATATATATATATATATATATATATATATATTATTATTATAATTTATACAAATACTATATAATATGATATATAAATTTCAAATATTTAATATATATATTAAATATTATATATATATATATTATATATATATTATACATTAATATATTATTATATAATATATATATATATATATATATATATATATATATATATATATATATATGTATTAATATATATATATATATATATATATATATATATATATATATATATATATATATATATATATATATATATATATATATATGTAAGTGTTTACATAATAAAAATATGGAATGTTAGTCCATATATATAAAAGTCTAAAACTAAAGAGGTCAACCAGATTGCTTGCAGGAATGTGATCAGACTAGAGACGCTAAAGATGACGTATACAATAAAGTAGGCTAAGATAACATGCCGTCACCTGTAGTCATTCAATTGTTTATAAACATTAGTCCAAGCTCCCTGCTTGAGACAACTACCGCCTACGTGATCTGTAGCGTGTCTCATTTGATTGTGTGTTCGTATGAAACTATGTCATTTGTATGTATGCTCATATGTTCGAACTACTGTCTGTTCCTTCATAACTTGTAACAGAGATGGTAGACAGGCAGAAGAGAGTTAGCTATCGTCATTAGAAGACCTGTACCTCTTTACCTAAGCTTTATCATGTAGAGGAATAGGATTAGCCATCATCATTGGCAGAAGCGATCAAGCTATCGTTATTAGAAGACTTGTACAATCATATCTGATCTTCACCATGTAAAACTTCAGAAGAATATATAATTTTTTATACTTAGTGTTTTCTACAAGAACCTCACCGAACCATGAGTTTAACACATCGTCGTAAAGATAATACCGACTTCGTAAGTGATCTACAAAACCCCAGACACTCCATTGAAGATGGAAGTGCAATACCAACCGACTTAGCGTAAGTTTATCGCTAGTCTAACATTACCTCATAGGGCGCCTTATCATACAAGGCACAAGCCCTAATATTGGTGGCCAGCGTACCAGAAGAACTCTACAACGTCCTACGAAGAAAAAACCAGAATAATAAATCATGTATCATAAGAAGTCACGACGACGGAAGCAGCTAATCTTCAAGCAACCTAAGTATCATCGTTAGTGAGCGACTTCAGAAAACAATAAGAACTCTTCAACGACGACGAAAGCAACAGATTCTTCAAGCAACTTAGTATCATTGTTTTAGTGAATAACTTCAAGAAACAAAAACCGAACGTGTCTTTTTCCTACGACAACGCAAGCTTCGTCTCTCATTAGAATCATTCAAGAAAACATCGTTAGTGAGCGTTTCCGGCACTCCACCGAAAACAAACGCCGATAACGCTTCCCTGCAGCATCGGCATCTCTCAAGGGCTCGAATCATCGAAACAACGCGCACGGAGGAAACTGAAGCCAAACCAGGTCATCCGCTAAATAGAGAAGGAGGACCAAGGCCGGGTGTCGTTATCGGAACACCGTGACTTCCCACAAAAGCAAGCTAAGTACAATTTTTTATTCATTTGGAGTAACTTGAGTGTTTCCTTTGCAGGTCGAATTTCGTTATTCCTGTGGCTGAAGTTACGAGACATTCTTAATCTTACTTTTTTACAGAAATTATCTACATCATTGAGATTTCGCTACTGCGAGTTTTTATCTGTGAGTGTCTGTTTCCAGAAGTTCTACTGAAATATCATAATCATATATTGTGTTAATTTTATCATTTTGGGTGATTATTAATCCCTTACGTAACAAATCATATTAAACAGTGAATATGCGTCTACGCAGTGGACGTCTGTATTTATACAGATGCATGGATAGGGTCGTTAAGCACCGTAGTGATTAGAAAACACACAAAAAACAAGTGGAACACCCGTACAAATCTATATAAATTAGAGGTAACACTATTTCGGGTCATGACAATAAATGCTCCTTTGCAAAGTCCCGATCGCAGTTTTAGCCTTGAGTTTTTGAGTTATATAAAATATCGAACCTCAATGACTCAACTTAACTTTAAAAATATGGCTGGATTGCAAGGAATAACATGTCTGTAAAAAACTTTCATCAGGCTAAATGCGCTGACCAGGATCCCTCACTATTTCAAATTTTAGCAAAGAATGAAGTACAAACAGTTAATATTGTATGCAGTAGTGATAACTTGTCTTATTAGTAATCGCTCAGTTCCTAATAGTTCGTCCATTCATTGCTTTATACGTAGCCAGCAACATAATGCTAAAAACACACAATACGTTTGCCGATGGTAATAAAGAGAAGGATCCTAATTATTACAAAAAGAAATAGAAACAGTAGCCGTTCAGAATCAAACAAGCAAACTCGGTTACTGTGTCACCTAGTCAAGCGGTCAAGGTTAGTTAAATCTGCCGAGTATTCAAAGCATAGCAAATTCCACACAATAAGCGACTCTAGCAGAGTGGGGAAAAGCGATGTTGGTTCATACATACCGATATCTTTTTAAAATTAAAAAGGAATTTCCCTATGCATCACACGACAGTATCAAGTAATCAGAGCAGGTTCTAGTAATTTTAATACATTAAGTTATAATAAATACTGGTGGATTAAGCCCGACTGTACGCGCCGTAAAAATTAGAATATCTTATTTATTCCTTTAGTACAATTAATTACCAGTATTTACGGACTCACCGTCTGTTGTTCGAACTTCCCTAATGAGAAGTCCGGATAAGCGAGCGTTTACAGATACCTCTATAGTTATAAAAACATTGATCGTATATCTAGTGTAATTGTAAGATTCATCTAGGGTATACAAAATATTATCTTACATCCTGCAAAATAAGGCGTGTTTATCAAAGGAAAATCCTATAAACCTTCAAACATATTAAAATCCGTTTGAACAAAAATGAGACAGTTAATCAAATAATAACTTATATAAAGGAACTATACATTTGTCTCATAAATCGTAACATTGTTCAAATGACCCAACAGAATTCTCCCACAACCGCAGTCGCACTTTGCACGCAAAATCTCGAGAAGCATGCACCCTCGAATGTCTTAGTGCGTGTAAAAAGACTTTGCTGGGAAATGAAATTTTAATCCTTCCCGACACTGAAATATAACGATTTCCGCGAACAAAGCCCTAAAAGTATACATATCGTGGATACGGAAGTTATAAATATCGCATTTTTTATTGTTGCTAATTTTTAATCACGCCCAACCAGTCGTGGATGAATCTCTCTGATAATCTATCTAAAGTAATATCCGTAAAGTCATTCAAGCAGAGGTGGTTCAGCAGAATTTTTTTTTATCTTTTACCTGAATACCAGGAAGTTTCTCCACTGGCGAGTGATCTCTGGGAAAAACGGATGTAATTTAACACAAAACAAGGTCTAAGGACAAACATAAAGCTATTTACGTACCTTCGTATAGATTCTCAATGAAATTTCAAAATAGAGATAAATGACGAAGTTGAAAAATGTTAGTAATAGGAGTCATTAGGAAATCAAATAAGCCCATATAATTTTTCCCTCAAATGTCATGCCATAAAAGATCGGACTTGGCGTATCTGCGTAGATTTCTGTCGCTTAAACAAGGAAACGACTCCCGATAGTTTCCAGTGCCATGTACCGACGACATCTTATCTCTGTTAGGTTAGAATAAATTTTTCACCAGCTTGGACTTACTTTAAAAGCTTTTACCAGATACCATTACCTAAGTGATTGTACCTCATACTCCGTTTTCAGCACACTCAGGGGACATTATCAATTTTTTACGTATGCCTCCGGCTTACGTTGCGCCCCAATTACAATATAGTGTTTGGAGATTTTTAGGGGATAACCTACATGCCTATATGGATGATCTTGTAATCTTTTCTAATACCTTAGAAGTACATTCACATAAAGTAGAGCTAGTGCTACAGAGACAAAGACAAATAATCTCAGAGTAAAATATCTAAATGTGAGTTTTTTAAAACCGAACATGTTTATCTAGGTTTTATGTGTCTGGTCAAGGTCTTAAAAGTAGTCCATGGTAAGGTGTCGGCTATTCATAACTTTCCGGTACTTATTAACGTAAAAGGGGGATACAGCACTTTTGCGCTGTAGTGGGTATTACAATCGTATGTAAATATGTAACTCTTCAATCATGACAGCTCCTTTAACAGATCTTACGAAGAAGAGCGTAGATTTATTATGGTCTGAAAAGCATCAACAGGCGTTCGATATCTTAAAAGCGGAAAATGCAGCTTACCTAACTTAAAAATCCCTGATTTAAATAAGGAATTTTTTTTTTATTGCAACAGACGCCTCGGACCAAGGGGTAAGAGGGACACTACTTCAGTAATATGATAAACAGTTCTTCCCTATAGCTTTTTATTCACGTAAACTAAAGCCCTCTGAAAGTAAATATGCAGTAATAAGCAAGGAAGGGCTAGGTATCTTTAACACTAGTACATTTTAAGTTCATAATCTATGGCTATCCTGATAAAGTCCTTACTGAACATGAGTCCTTTACCGAGTTTTTCAAAGGCTTTAATCACAGTCCAAAAGGAACTCGGTGACAAATGATCATTCAGGTTATTGGAGCCAAGATAAGATATCTACCTGGGAAAGCAATTATCATAGCTGACGCATTATCCCGCAAATCCCGCACCATACTGCAAAGAACCATTAATTAGACTAAAAAATATAGAAATATCCGTGCCTATTGTTAAAACCGTATCTAAACAAGAAAATTCCTTAAACCAAGAGATCGCGAGCATTGAATATCTGGGTCGGAGCGCAGAACTGTTACAAACTGAACAAAGCCAGTGTCAACAGCGATAAGCAAAACAATAAACACCAAACAATAAACGCTTCGAAACGGAAACAGGGTCAGCGGCTAAGCAAAAACAATAAACCCTTCGAGCAGAAACCCTAAAGCAAAAGTATATTTAAAGTATGTGTATCAGAATAATGTAATCAAATGTAATATTATATGTAGGTCCGTGACGAGGAAAACCCGAAGAACACAGCAGATGACTAACGACCAGGTAGTAGTAATAATCTCTTTCATACCAATCGTCATAAACTGGTTGCATTCCGTCATCCAGGGTTCTCTACTATGTCACAGAAAGCCAAATCACTATTTTACTGTCCTACAATGCTTACAGATATAAAAAGCACATAACTGATTGTAACACGTGTCATGAAAACAAGGGACACACTAAGACACCTGTCAGTTTAAGGGCCTATCCTGTGCCAAATCAATCCTTGAAAGAATATACGTAGAATTATTAACAGAATTACGAGTCTGACAGAGGGAATAAACACTTCTTAGTGTTAATAGTTCCTTGACACGTTATATAGAATTAATAGACACAAACAAACAAACACCGCAATTGAGTGCGTTACGAATATTATGTGTGCTAAATCAGTAAATATGGAATTCAACACATAATAATCTGTGACTCGGGTGGTGTAAATCAATAATAATCTCCTTAACACGTTGTGTGAATTCCTTTCCATTAAGAAAACCATTAATATATTTTATCACCCAGAGTCAATCGGTTTGGTAGAATAACGGATAATTAAATAGGAAGTGTCAATGTCTTACGAGTTACAACTCGTGATATTGGATCCGAACTGGATTATAGCGGTTCTCGCGGTTTTGAATACCTTTATCATTTATATCTTGTATCTATAGAATTGATGCCGCAAGTAGCCTTATACGGTACGCCGCTAGAACACTTTTCCACATATTCAAGCCAAACCATTAATTTATCAATAAAATATAAAAAAAAAAATATATATATAAATAAATATAAAAAAATAAAATAAATATGGATACAAGTGGAGTCAATATAATACACTCCGTAAGAAGTCGGAAGGGTTACAAATTATAATAAAAAAGGAATCACGATAAAATCAAATAAGCAAAACGTAACCATAGATAATTAAATATCCAAATATATATGCGTAAAGATTTGAACTCTAACTTAACGCTTTAGTAATGACAAATAAGCTAAAAGTTCAAACATATATCCAAAATCTACTGACATATTGTCTGTCCCGGTGATTTATATTCGTAGTCAATGAAAAAAAAAATTAAATAAATAAATAAATAAATAACTAATAATAAATGAAATAAATAAATAAAATAAAAGAGATTTTAAAGTCAGGAAGTCTAGAAGTGAAAATGTTATCTATGAAATAATCCTATATGAATCTTATACAGGGCTAATAATATATATAGAATTTGTATGGAAACCTTTTTCATTAGTTTCAATAAGGAATATTTAATTTAACATAATCATGCAGTTTTCCAACATGAAACTAATATATTGTTCAATTTTGGTACTGTTTTTTTTCAGACATTCTTCTCATGTGGGTCGAGTATTAAAAAAACAGAAAAATTATCCTAAAGTCGTATTTGTTACAGCAAGTAACGTAACTCTTAGCTGGCTGAGAGCAATCTCCTGCCAAGTGACGACGTCATCATTGCCGTATCAGCATTTGTTCCTTTTAACCTCAATAATCTGCTTACACAGGCTTCATCTGTGTGTCGTCTCTGCTTGCAAAAGCAGATTGACTGGAGAAAGGAATGCTTAGCCCGAACTTCTCATGGGCAAAGCAGACGTTAGGTACAGGTGTCTATCGGTGTGCGCAATGCAACTTGCAATCATTTTAAAATTAATAAACAAAATAAGGAAATAGAGTTTCTATAACATCAAAATGAATTAATCTTTTCTGAACCTCATAGACATTTAGAAGTATCACGATATGGATATGGATTATTTACTTGCAACATTAGCTTATTACAATCCAGGTAAATCACATTCATGGGAAAATGTCACATTTTCTTGAAAAACCCAAAGTTTATTTAGAAATTAGTTACATAGTGGGTTTTTTTCGTTGCATCTCCTACCTATTAATAAAGTTTAAAAATTAACCTCAGAGGATGCGCACGAGAAAATTGAATATGAAACTTTTGTTTGGGGCACATAGGATCAGATTTTATCACAACTTAATTTCAGTTAGCATAGAGAAATACAGAATCATGATTAATCTTCTCTTTGACTCTTATGTTGCCTGGCAATCTTACAAATAGCTCCGTTTTCCACTTCTTTGTCTAGTAACTTACTACCAGTAATATCGAATTTTCTTTGAGATTCGTATTGATATCTATTTATTTTTTATAATTATGGATATTTTTACAGTCATCATAGACCTGGGTAGGTTCACTCATTGTTAATGCCATGGATAAAAAAGTTTGTACAGCGAATTCATGTGGGTTAAGTCTGGTCTAAATGGCTCTCTCCCTCCCCTGTATTTGGATGTCGTCTGAATTTACTTTGCCCTTGTGACAAGTATAATTTCACTTGCAGGCTGATTAATGGAACCTGGTTACAGTATCCTGCAGTACGAGAGTTTCACATCGCAACTTCAAAAAATCGTTCGTCGCAGCGGACGACTACAGTCAAGTAACAACCGCCTACAATGTGAAAGGAATTTCATGGACTTCTTCGACCGACACCGTATCTCGTCGTTAATCTCGACCGACACCGTATCTCGTCGTTAATCTCGTTTTCATGCGGAACGCTCCAGCGGCTGTCGGAATTCGACTACAAAAGGGACATACTTCCGACAATTACGACCCGAAGGATATTCAACTCTACTTTGCTGGCGAAGGACTCGTGCTGGGGATGATTTTTTTTTTTTCATCGCGAACGGAATCGTGTAGCTTAGGATGCAGAGAATAAGTATGAGCGCAAAATAGAACGTTGGACCCGCCCAGGCAAATTTTCCCCTTGTTTTAACCATTGAAAAAGGCCGTTTCATTTGGCTAAAGGTGGTTGTCTGGAACTGTGTAATGGACGAAAAGTTGTTCGAAAGCTAGTTAAAAGTGAAGTAGTATACCTCGGTCATGTTATTCCTATTATAGATAAAGGTATTCACTGTATCCTATATCTATAAATGATCATAAATAACGGAATCGAAATATATTTTTTGCGTGTACGCAATAGGAATCTACTTAAAGTGCACATATATTAATCATAATTATATGAATCCATATACATATGTATAAACAAATCTGCAGTTATTTATGAGTTAGTATATGAATTAATGAATCAGATATATAACATTTAGCATAATAATCAACGAATCAATCAGCATAAACATTAATAATTTTATCAATTCATATATGAACTTTTTTATCAGTTAAAATATGATTTTAATCATGTTAATCTTCATTCTATGCAATTATCAGAGTACATTAGTATTTTCTGTAGCATATGTATCTTAATGAGATGAAGTGAAAAACTGTATCATTATATATCACGTGATCACTATTATTTACCAATATCATTGTTTTATATTTTATTACTTGAATCAATTCATGTACACCATGAATTTTTATTTACTTATATATATATTCACATAGTGTCTGTATCACACTCCTATAAGTCAAATGCAAGTCAAGTTTGAGTAATATTCAGTGGTTGGTTTTGGTAGCTGACCGAGCTGATGTAAGTGTTTACATAATAAAAATATGGAATGTTAGTCCATATATATAAAAGTCTAAACTAAAGAGGTAACCACATTGCTTGCAGGAATGTGATCAGACTAGAGACGCTAAAGATGACGTATACAATAAAAGTAGGCTAAGATAACATGCCGTCACCTGTAGTCATTCAATTGTTTATAAACATTAGTCCAAGCTCCCTGCTTGAGACAACTACCGCCTACGTGATCTGTAGCGTGTCTCATTTGATTGTGTGTTCGTATGAAACTATGTCATTTGTATGTATGTTCATATGTTCGAACTACTGTCTGTTCCTTCATAACTTGTAACAGAGATGGTAGACAGGCAGAAGAGAGTTAGCTATCGTCATTAGAAGACCTGTACCTCTTTACCTAAGCTTTATCATGTAGAGGAATAGGATTAGCCATCATCATTGGCAGAAGCGATCAAGCTATCGTTATTAGAAGACTTGTACAATCATATCTGATCTTCACCATGTAAAACTTCAGAAGAATATATAATTTTTTATACTTAGTGTTTTCTACAAGAACCTCACCGAACCATGAGTTTAACACATCGTCGTAAAGATAATACCGACTTCGTAAGTGATCTACAAAACCCCAGACACTCCATTGAAGATGGAAGTGCAATACCAACCGACTTAGCGTAAGTTTATCGCTAGTCTAACATTACCTCATAGGGCGCCTTATCATACAAGGCACAAGCCCAATATATATATATATATATATATATATATATATATATATATATATATATATATATATATATATATATATATAAGGAGATAACAACGGGATATAAAATATAAGTAAAATACACGGTATATACATTGGCACTTTTACAGTTACTTTACTCTGAATTTTTATTTACCAGAATTTACATTTTTTTTCAAATCTGGGATCCAGGTTCGCTGTTGGGTGGCTGGAAAAGTTTCATGATTTTTATCGCAAAAAATCTCAATCTGAATATGTCCATTTTAATTCGCTTTTTCTTTTATTCATATATCCGAGTCCCAGAGGATGCAATATACAAGATTTATTATATTTCCCCTACAATTAATCTCAGTTTTATACAGATCCGGTCGGGACACTGAAAAATTTAATGATAGTGACCTTTTGGCCTCTCTCTCTCTCTCTCTCTCTCTCTCTTTCTCTCTTGGTTGTGCTGTACATGGTAGCATTCCCGTCTCTCAGTAGAGCCTGCGTCAGATTATCTCTGCTAACCTGAGCTGTGCTTCAAGTACTTGGTTGGTATAATCGATTGTCTTGGGTCATAACCTCGGTTGGAGAAAGTGAAACCTTTCATTAAATATCCACCCATCCCCCACCCCACCTCTCTCTCTCTCTCTCTCTCTCTCTCTCTCTCTCTCTCTCTCTCTCTCTCTCTCTCTCTCTCTCTCTCTCTCTCACTCTTCCTGAACACTGATAAATAACTCGAAACCAAACGACTGCAGTTTAAACAGGTTGTTTTAGTGGCATCTAGAAACTGGCAAATGCATCACAAAATCGACAGCTCTAGTTATCCACGTAAAACGTGTCAATGAATATATCGCGCCTTGATCAACTTCAAGATACTATTCTATATCCAAGTCAGGATGGACGGACACCCATATGTTGCTGGTAAATCTAAATATAAACAAAACTGGAACCAAGTCTTCATTTTCCCTTATAACTAAAATGATAAGCTACAGGTGAAACCTAACCGCATTCATTTTGTAATGCTTTTTTACTTTGAAAAATGACTGAATACATATGAGAAAACAATGCATAATAAGCCGCGAGCAGCCAAGTAAAACTTATTACCACATAAGGAAAATACTCACTCGATGACAGATCTGAAGCGAGTTTATAACACATATTGGTCTGTCTTCGATGAACAAACATACTGGCTTGAATGTGTTAGGTCAAATAAATAACTATAATTCAGCTTATAGCTTCATAGACAAATATCACATATCATTACAAATTAGATGACTACTATCTAGTTCACGATAACTATTTAGTACCTGGTTAACTCGTATTGTTGGTTATCATGTACTATGTATCCTGCAGGCTCTTATTACATAATCCAATTTCCATTAGATGTGGCACACATTACTTCATGCTTGAAGAATGTTTAAATTCTTTTGTACAACATTCCTTATATTATCATATATTACTGAAGAAATAATTCACCAAGAATATAGGCCCAAATTTTATATAATTAATGTATAACTTTTATAGGAGATGCAATAATAGCAATGATCATCATTGTCATTAATATAACGAACAAGGTTGTGGCAAGAAATTTAAAGTTTGTCTTCAAGTAAGTACTTGCGAATATACGTAATTCGCGTCGAACAAACTAGTCTATTGTTTTAGAACTTTTTATCTCTCTCTCTCTCACCATCCGGTAAGCTTTCATAAATCTCATTCGCGGCACTAAATTTCCTTAAGAGCAAAACCTAAAGAGAAAAAAACCTCCCATGGTATCGGCGAGCCCGGGTCCCCTAAACGCCACCCAAACCTGACTACGAACATTGGCCCAAATGCTTCGTTGCCTCGTTGTTACGCGAGTTACGTTATCGGCCCAATTTATGTTTACCCGCTTCTCTCGATGCCGGACTTTTTTATTTTCCTCTTGGACGAATGGTGAATCCGATAAGGAAAACACAGGTGCAGTTGGCTTCACTTCCCGGGTATCGCTAGAGTTGCTATCCTGTTCAGTTTCCATTGATAAATATTGCTACTTAGCTGTGATAAGGATGATATCGAGAATGCTGATGGAAGTATAATAATGAGCGTAGTTTATTACAGTTAAAGGAAATTCAAGCCACTCGACCTGGCTTTTCATATCATTACTAGTAAAAAAAAAATATCCTTATGCACTGTTTTAACGGGCAAAAAATATTGTAGTAGAAATTACACCACACACACACACACACACACACACACACATATATATATATATATATATATATATATATATATATATATATATATATATATATATATATATATATATATATATATTACCTTGTGCACTGTTTTAACTTATAAAAATTCTTCTGTATTCCGCAAAGTACACACACACACACACACAATTGTGTGTGAGTGTTTTTGTGTGTACAAGCGTGTACGTAAAGAACGCATGGAGTGACAGTCGATTTCAGTCTTCAGGTTATTTCAGTGAGACTCTGTTCTTAACATTTCATTATTTATATAAGCGTTGTAATTTCTCAGATGCTCTCGCGATCTTTCTCAAAATCTCGACAGTCAGCTCATGCACCTAACGTCTGCTAGTTAAAAAAAAAAACAAAAAAAAAAAAAAAAAAAAAAAAAAAAAAAAAAAAAAAAAAAACCAGGATGGCAAGGTAGGTGGAGGAAGACGAATGGAAGCCCTTCTAGGAAGCAGATAACCCCGGAAACTGGCCTACGTCAGGGCCCGTTAAAGCCTTACATGAGACCTTATGAATCTGGTGCGAGCGGAAATCACGACTTGGCTCTAGAATCGATCGGACAGTCAGTGAAATAGCAAAGGCGATGACGTATATAATCAGCCACTTTAAAAGTTGCCTCATAAACTTCTAATCCTTGCCTCATACAAATCTAACTCTTGTCTCATCATCATCTAATCCTCGCCTCATACTCATCTCATCCAAAGCCAGCTACATAATTCACGCCTTTTTTAATCTGAACCACTCTGCAGATCTTAATGAGCTTCTTACCCTCTTGTGGTACTCATATTTATATTTTTAATATCAATTATATATACACACATATGAAATTACCTTTATATTATATAGATAGCTACATCTATATATATATATATATATATATATATATATATATATATATATATATATATATATATATATATATATATATATACTATATATATATATATATATATATATATATATACGTGTACATTACTCCTGCCAAAATAAGTAGCAACTCGCCGTGAACCAGTATTCAGAAATGATTCGGGCAAGTTCGGTTTTTCTTTTCTTTTTCTCTCCTTTTTTTAATAACACCAAATGCTCTTCTCTTAGACTAATCAATGAATTATGTACTTAGTTTCTTAGACATCTGCCGTAGTCCCTGGTCTTGAATGACGAGCGAATGTTCTCTCTTCTCTATATTATCTAATATCAATTATATATTATATATATATATATATATATATATATATATATATTCGATGCAATAATTCCTCCGGCGGGTGTCGTTTTCTGGAACGTAAATATATATATATATATATATTATATATATAATATATATATATATATATATATATATATATATATATATATATATATGAATTCTGAAAAATATTTCGAGATGAAGTTCTCCACGCCTTTATTTTTAGATTGTTGTCAGATCCTGATCTTATTTCTCTCAGTGATCTCTATTTCATAATGTCTCTTACTCGGAGCTTTTAATCAGACTCTTAAAAATAATTTTGAAGTGGATATCTCTGGCTTTGTAACCTCTTCTCAAAACATCAGCTTTTATTGTCCTCCTTTTTTTAGTGCTCATTAACTTTCCTACTTAATTTTCTATTTTTTCTTAATCTTCTTAACGTTCAACTTTTTGCTCAGCAGGCATCATTTTTTATTTATTTATTTCAAGTTTTTATGTCCTTGAGGTATTGGCGCTTTTATCGACTTCAGGCGCTAATTATTATTCGCGAAGGCGAATCTTTCTTATTTCAAATTTTCAAATTTAATATCAGCTAAAAATTGACTGATGTATTCAAGAACATTTAATGAGCAGCGATATCAGTTTTGCAGCTGAAGATAAATATAGTTTCAACCAACTCCTGTTTAATTCAATTTTTTTGGGCGTTCAGGGTTCTTCTAACTCGCCTTTGGGAGACCACAGAGGTCGAGTTACTATATCTGTCTGGGCTCCTTGTTCTTCGTTGCACTCAACACTGAATGACTGTATGGGTTATTCCTACTATCGTGTTATGTCATTTTTATACGTTACGTAGTTCTTTATCGCATGTCATGCTTTATATTTTTTGTTGTTCTTATCCCATTGGTATGAGTTGGATAAAATTTCATTACTTTATTCATTAAAATCTGTAGAATTTCACCAATTTGTAAAGATATACTGTTACAACAAGCTTTTTCATAAGCATCTTCAACTTTTATGAGGTTCCTTCTGTTATATACCCTTTACAAAAAAACAAAACAAAAACTTCTCAACCATATTAACTTTCTGTTAAATTATTTACAAAGAGGCGTTAAGCTTCATGCCGGCTTCGGTAAGCTGACACGGGACCTTTGCTTAAACTGGCAGATCGTTCTATTCCCTCTATAGAACGGGCTGCCTCATAGAGTAATAGAAAACGGCAAGAAAGTGTTGTTTTAAATACAGGAAAACATTTCCTCTCTGATAAAAAATTTTCACAGCTAGATGACGTTCTTTTACTGAAAGAGTGTGCAGTTAACAAGAGGAATGCGCATAAGAGAGCATAAAAGAGAGAAGAGAAGAGAGAGAGAGAGAGAGAGTTTCAAACATCTAAATGTCCGTGATCCCTCATCCAAACAATAATATCTGCATTGCCCTTGGGCTTAGTTTTACTACAACAGTATGTTCCACGATTGCAGAACTCAATCTTTCGAACACTCCCAGGCATTCACCTTTACAGTCTAGTATTGCATTTGGAAGAAATCTAACGATTGAATTGGCACGCTTTGTATTTTCTGCTGAACGAAAAACAAACCACAGTCAATGTACAGAAGTAATGTATTCCTACATATTTACACAAAGGACATAGTTTAGTGAGAAAGTTACAACGTTTTCCTACTGTTTACAAAATTTGTACGGAAGAAAAGTAGAGTTCGAGCGTTTCAAAACTAATGAAGCACAACTCGTGTACATCTCTATGGCTTATCTATCTTTATTTAATTTATTTCTAAGGTTTACGCACTGGTCACTGAATGAACATATCACAGGAAGATATAATGTTTCGCAATAACTTGAAATCCAGCAAGTACTGCAAATATCATATCACATGGCAATTCAGTATTATTAAAACCATTATTAAGAAACGAAATTAACTGTCAAGAACCTTTCAAAAAGTATCGTTTTAGGGGTATTCTCCCATTAAGGTAAAGAAACTTTTTGATATTCATAACCATCTGATGACTCGTTATTATATACTACAGACCCGTTACAAAGGTAACAGCAATCATTGACGAAAAAGTGAAAAGTATCCGGTAATTTGCACAATAAAAATTCTGTTTACTTTTTAATATAGACGATAAAAGTCTACAGATTAACAAGTAGTTGAAATACTAGCTTCTGTAAATGGAGCAACTGTTTGCGTGAGAATACTCTGGAGGCTTTTGTTTGTTAAAAAGGATGTTTATCACAATGATGATACCTTCACAGGACTACTCCGAAGATTTGGGCTTCATCAAGGGTTGAAAATGGTAACATGAAAAAAGTACAAAATTGAGGAAGTTGGAAATCTAGATGGAAATAGACGAAAAAGAATGAGTAAAAAATTAAATAAAGCAACCAATACAGCTACTGTAAGGGAGGAGAGGGCTCCATAGGAAAACAAATCCCTTAACGTAACTGTTTATTACCTAACTTAACACCGATACACACATTCATTTATGGGAGAAAAGTTATTCGAGGATATTAAATTAAATAACAATTTTCATGACTTTCAAAAAAACATAACGTTATCTGGTATCCCTTTTTTTTTTATCCAATTTTATCATATCATTTCCCCTTCCTTTATTTATTTACCGTTAATGCCAAACCTTTCCCCAGTTGTCCTTCCTCGACCATTTGATAAAACACGAGAGATTTACCCTAATCGCCAAGTAAACAAGTTTCCTTTTTTAAATCCTTTTGCGGGAGATCCCCAAAGACCTCCTTCTTCAATCAGAAATTCTGCCCTGGATATTTCTATGCAAATGGCGTCTGGGGTCACAGACTCTCACTTAAAAGTCCCTTTGCAAATGTAAATGGCGTTTCGGCCACGTTGCGGCTTCAAGTTCGAAGCGACTTCTCTCTGGCCTTTCCACTTTCTCAAATGTTATTGCTCCGTGAAATGACTTCCAGGTGAGGAATGCTTAAGGGCCTTCTGGTGAGGATCGGTACTTTCACATAAGCATTTGTACGTTGCTGAGTAGTATGATATGTTGAATAGGCACGTGGTAACCTATGTCAATAGCAAAATTATTCGCGTCAGTATTTATGTACACACACATTATATATATATGTATATATATATATATATATATATATATATATATATATATATATATATATATATATATATATATAAAGATATATGCCACGAAGGAAAAATAAACGAATGAGGATCTGCAAGATCTTTCGACGTAAAACGTCCTTTACTGAGCAGTAAAGGACGTTTAACGTCGAAAGATCTCGCAGATCCTCATTCGTTTATTTTTCCTTCGTGGCATATATCTTTATTTATGGATTTATCACGTTCCTAACTTTCGTGATTCAGTTATACATATATATAATATATATATAATATATATATCTATATATATATATATATATATATATTACACATACATAAATATATTTGTGTGTTGTGTATACTTTATAACCTATACACTTAAGAATATATTAGCCCCATAATTAGGTAAAATACGTTTCTGCTTCATTCTGATTTTCTCATTTTTCCAAATATTTCGAAATGTCTTTCTTTCAAACACTTCTTGCTCAACCAGGACCAATTTTCCCAAACTGCATCTGGACTCTAGAGTGTAAAAACCGTCTATACAGTCTCCCCCCCCCCCCCCCCCCCCCCCCCCCCCCCCCCCCCCCCCCCCCCATCCACCACCACCTCTCTCTCTCTCTGTTCTTTACATTTCCTTTTTTTCCGTCTCTTTTCTTTTCTTTATTATTCAGTTCACATCATTTAAACTTTATCTTTTTCCTATCTCTCTTTTTCTCTCCCACTATGATTTACGAATTGTTTTTTCACTCCCTGCAGTCACGTCGTCAAAAAATGGTAAATGGAAAAAAAAATATTCCGCGGTGGTATAAAACAGAAGGATGATTTCATTATGAAAAAAATGAAAAATGCTTCCTCACACTCGAACAACCTAAAAAAAAGGCAAATATCACTTTTCCTTTAAAAAAAATGCATGGTTTTAAAACCGACAATATTTTATATCCGATGCAAATATTCGATGGAAAAAATATTTTTCCTAAACTGAAAGTACAGAAACGTGGGAAAATAAGGTAAAGATGACAATGTGAAATATATGAGAAAATACTGCAAGGTCTTCAATTATGAAATAACAAAAAAAAAAAAAAAAAAAAAAAAAAATTGAGGAAATGAGTCCTTAAAACAAAATGGAGAGGAAACGACAAGTTTTTCTAAAAGAATTCCTAGTTACTATGTACTGAATACACATTCTGACGCACATAAAGGAAACGAATTACCATTGTGCAAAATCTTATCAGAGAAACAAAAGAATTTCCCCCATTTACTTTTCTTGAGTACAAAAGCCAACGGCACGGGCCACCAAATTCCTTTTAGTAGCCCATTCCCGAAGAGAAAATATAAATCAAGAAATTATTTGAAACAAAATAGAAAAAAAAAATAAAAAAATCCAAAGTTTACCAGCAAGGAAAGAGAAACGCTTCACTGAGGTCTGTCTGTAATCAGAGACTGCCTGTTTTCACAGTGTAAATATGGGAACGACTGGCCTGACGGGTGTTATGAACACTCAAGGCTAGTCACTGAAATAGTATCTGAAGAAGAAGAAGAAGAAGAAGAAGAAGAAGAAGAAGAAGAGAGAGAGAGAGAGAGAGAGAGAGAGAGAGAGAGACCATCTTGCTGAGTAAGTCTCAGAGTCAAATCATACTTTCAAAATGTTGTTACTTGATAAATACACCACAAAGATTTTTTGGTACTACTTGATGATAAAGGATGAATTCAATTGCCTTCCGTTAACAGGACCGAAAAATCTTGGCAAAGCGATATAAAGATACAGAAACGCATAAATTGCCCCACCGATTGACAAAAAATTAAAAACAAAATCATTCTATGGCCACCGCTATGAACACTAATTTAGCTGTGTCATCTGAACCAAATACGAATGCTCATTAAAATTATTTATGCACAGCGCAAATTAAGCACAATAATAATATAATAACTGAACAAATAAAAACTATTGTTTGAGATCGTACCATGAACGATATCCTTCTTGTCCTATAATAAGTAATTTTCAACTAAACAGGTCAAGTTTCAGTTTCCTCATCAAATGAATATTCATGGTTCTAATTATAGTCTCTTTACGCTTCCATGAGGTAGATTAAAGAGAGGGTTTCTCTCATTTGTTCGCAACGTTGCTTAATAATTTGATAAAACCAAATCTTTTGCCCTCATTTCTATTTTACGTTTATAGTTGAATAAAATTACATCTTGTCCACCCGAAAAAATATTAGGATAAACATTAATTCTATTTTAATATAAGTCCTTTGACCGGAAAATAACCCATTAGCAGTATTCGAAGAATATTCAATATTCCACGACAAATACTCACCGTCAGTTCAACAAAAAATACTCACTGAATATTTCAAAATTAATCATTATCAAAACATGAAAACTAAGATGAACATAAAGATTACCATTTTAAAATAAGCCAAAGGGGAAGACAACCACATTTTCGGAGCCGATGCAAACATCCTAGTATTTTTTAGTTTACAAAACCCATTAAGATCTTTAAGGAATATATATATATATATCATATATATATATATATATATATATATATATATATATATATATATATATATATGTATATATATAATGTGTGTAAATATATATTTTATATATACTATATATGTGTATATCATTTTCTTAAAACCTAAGCGCATGAACGATTAATGAAAGACATATGAAATGAAGGTTTATTTTTAAAATGTTACCTTTTATAAATATATCATCCCGTCATTATTTCTGCAGTTGGTTAAATCTAGCCACAGTAACTCAAAATCTTATTCATGTCCCTAAAATCTCATCCATCCATCCATTCATCAATCCGTCAAGAACACATTCATTTCTTGGGGTCGAACTCGTTACCTCATCTTTATAGTCGGTTTTAGCTATTTTTCCGTTGCGCTGTGAGACTATTTTGTTGTTGTTGTTGTTGTTGTTATTGTTGTGTTTGGCCTTGAATCTCAACATAGTTCGCTCCCGCTTTAATGAATATCCCCACTTCCTCGGCGCGAGGAGAGCATGAACTATGCCAGTGGAAGAGATGTTGACAAGGATAAGATGGAGAAAAGTTCTATGAAATATGAATGACTTATAGCAGCGAGTTTTGAAGGAGTGTAGAATTTCTTCCTCTTTTGCTGTCTCTTAAACAGTCATGGCTACAGAGAAAAAATGTCATTCTCAAAACCATCTACTTAAACTTCAAACTGCGTCCCGAGTCTGAAATTGTCTTTCTCTCCCCTCCCCTTTAAACTGCTCTAATCCTTCCGTTGAGGGAATGGAAAGAACAAGCATCTCGAGAGAGAGAGAGAGAGAGAGAGAGAGAGAGAGAGAGAGAGAGAGAGAGCAATGACTGAAGGAATTTGCATTAATATAAATCGATAACAATGATCCTTCTCTTTACGCAAACGACACGTTCATTAAATTTCTAACATTTATGCGTTTACCTCAGACATTATTCATTATAATCAACATAATTACTACTATCATGGAACAAGCTTCTACTGACGTATACGAAATTGTCTGAAATACAGAAGAGAACTGCGAAAAGTATCTGGACAGTAAATAAATATGCAAACAAAGACGTAAATAAATAAACCTGTCAAACAAACATGCAAGGACAGGACAAGGAATGTCTAAGTGTATCCTCTAGCCAAAGCTACATAACTAAACTTTGGAAGGTCATAGCGCAGATGTTGCAGCACAGCCCACGGATGGAGAGCATTAAGTCATACGTTCACTGCAAGGTATACGGGAAGCACACATACACCTGATATGATTCAGGAAGCAGAAATGGCAATACAGGTATTTCAGTCATTTAAGGAAGATAATAGCACAGCGGCTATCGCACAGCCCGAGGTATACGGGAACCACACAAGCACCTGATATGAATCAGGGAGCAGAGACAGAAACACAAATATTTCAGTCATTTACGCAAAATATACCTTCATGATGGGATGTTGAGCGCCCGCAAAAACTACCCATCGACTCATTTCCCTCAGAATGATTCCACCATTTTAAGAGCAGTTGCAGCAAAACTGCCCCACAAATCCCACCTTCAGCACTTCCTACACCGTGGAATGTTCTAACGCTTGATGCAAATGAGACCCTGGAAAGAAAATCCAGCTGCAATTTATTCCTTTGTGCAGGCACACCCTACAAGTTCATTCCTTTTCCTATGCGAATCCTTAGCTAGTGACTTGGCCGACTTTTAACTGTTCTTCGGGGTATAAAGATATATTAAACCCTCAATTTGCAACTTGTATGTCGTGTATCATAAAACAATTTTACTGTGATAGCAGATATACTTTGATAGCCCGATACCGAAGTGCAACTTCACAAACAGAAGCCGGCAGAGCGGAGGTCTGGAGACGCCACCAAATGCTCGCGAGAGAGATAATATAAAGCCATTTGAAGGATGCAAATGCCCGGGATGATCCTATGCAACGCTTACAGCCGTCCGACAAATGGAATTTGCCGATTCCCATTATAATAAACCCGATGTTCGCCCGCTCATACATGTATAACAGTGTGTGAATATGCAAGGGAAACCCTTTGTGGTTGCGCTGGCAAATTTCTGATTTGGAATGTTATATTTTTCATGGCTAACCTTGACTATAATAAAAACCCCGATGCAAGAAATCGTGAAGCTTTTAATTGTATGAGAAAGCACGTATATACTTAAATTAATCAGAGAATACAGTACCATATTCCTATTATCACCCCAAAACTAAAATGTTGCTCTAGATCTTTCTATTCATTTCTGTATTCTTGTTATCGGTAACGATGTTGGGCCCCTTCCCCACACGTTTTTTGTCTATGACGTAATCTTTCGGGTGGCAGCTTTTCTTATGGATTTTCCTACTTTTTATTTGTATTACAGAAAATTGAAAAAGCTCGAAATATGCCGTATATTTCTGAGTAAATATGGTTAGCAACACAACATACAGTATGCTCCTCTTTTAAGAACTCTTCCTATAAAGATACTTTTTACGCTAAAATAAAGCACTACTAATCATATTTATTCTCTTTGTCCAGCACAGCTAATTTTAAAGAAAAAAAAGTCCTACAAATTAAATGCGCGCTCTCTCTCTCTCTCTCTCTCTCTCTCTCTCTCTCTCTCCTACTCCCTCTCTCTCCTCTCTCTCTCTCTCTCTCTCTCTCTCTCTCTCTCGCAGCTGAATGCTACATCATTTGGCATTTTAATAGAAGAGCACCATAAATCAACTTGGGTGAAATAAATATCGTAAGGGTCACGGACTAATTAAATATTGAGAATTACACAAGGAAATTAATGTCTTTTCTTTGTCTTCGTTATGAGATTTACATGTAATTGTTCGTTCATTCATAAGGAATACATCTAGAAGAGGTGTTTTAGTGTTAAAATGACAATGTGTACTAAATCAAATAATTTCCTGCAGTCGAAAAGAATAGATCAAGGGTAATCAAACTTTTTTATAGTCTTAATCCATTTACCTAATTAGACACCATTACTGTATAACGCAATCCAACGAATATGAGATTGCTAAGCGGGTAACATTTTTCATGCCGGTTTGGAAGATATGTGATCTGTTAATTAAATATTAAGGTGACAGAAAAATTACAATTTGATTATACGATGAAGACTGTAAAAATATACTGTTCCTGTAAAAGAAATGGTAGAGAAATATTACCATTTACTCATTTTGAAAGCAGAAGGTACCGCCGAGAAATAATGCGAAAAGAAAGGGAAATAAAATAAAATTAATTAAAAGCTAAGTTCAATATTACTTGTTTTTGCCCTTTTCTTATGGTGCGTGGTTTAATCTTAACTTCACCCACTCCTATAGTTGACCCGGTATGAAAGAGTGTCTGCATTAACTTATGTCAAAAGGGATTTAGGCTAGAAATCTCACCTCTAAATCCTTGCGCAGAACCAGAAAGACAGTACCTTCTTGTGCTACGTATACTAAATAAGAAATAGAGCATGTGGTGGAAAATTTCTTTTATATATATATATAATATATATATATATATATATATATATATATATATATATATATATGTATATAATCACCTATAAACAGCACACACACGCACACACACACACACACACACATATATATATATATATATATATATATATATATATATATATATATATATATATATATATATATATATAAACTTCCAGCATAAGAGGAAAAAGTTCAGAATTATTCTTAATAAAAGCATACACTATTTCATTTACCTTTGATGTAAAGGAAATTAAAATATTTTCCACGAAGTTTACAGCATTCCGATATTTACTGCTCAGACCTAAAATGTATCGCTCAATATCAATATTATATAAATATAATTTAATTGGATAACTGAATTACCTGATCCAATTATACTGAACGAGAACAAGACCGAGTGAAAGTGAAAACGGTTGAAATTACTGATGAAAACTTTCATAGTTTAAAATTCTTGTGATCTTTCAATATAAAATTTGATGATAAATGGACACTGCAGATCCAGAAATAAGGCCACCACTGGAAACCAGGAAATTTTTTAGCCTGACTCAAATTACACAATCCTAATCATCGGTCAAGTGTGAGAGTGGTGTCGTTTCTACGACAGAATGAAATATCTGTCGCAATTTCATTAAAAATTTGCGTTGAAAATATTAAAGAAAACTGCAGTGAATAAAAAAGAAAAGCCAAAAATAAACAAAAAAAAGTTTTGGGCATAATGTTTTAGATGGGTTAGGAGGTCCATACAATAAGCAAGATACAGGGCATAAAATGACCAAAGTTCACTGTCATGCAGTTGAGAAAGTCAACTGCCTTGATCACTCCGATCTCACGGATTCACAGAAAACTACATTTCGAGCAATTACTGAATCCATATTTAGACCTCGAAGGCGACGCCTTTAAACGCTGAATTATACAGAAACAGATTCATCATTAGAAGTTTGATAGTTGAATCACTGTAAAAATAATTAGAAGCAATAGTTAGAGTCGAGGAAAACGTAAGTATAGAACTATTTAAAATATGTAGTAGATATTTTCATATATATATATATATATATATATATATATATATATATATATATATATATATACCATATATATATATATATATATAACATATATAGTATATATATATATATATATATATATATATATATATATATATAGATATATATATATATAGTATATATATATAGTATATATACATATATATATATATATATATATATATATATATATAATATATATATATATATAGTATATATTATATAGTAATATATATATATTATATATATATATATATATATATTATATATATATATATATATATATATATAATATATATACTATATATATATATATACATATATATATATATATATATATATATATATATATATATATATAGTATATATATATATATATATTATAGTATCTATACATATTATTATATAATATAGTATATAAATAGAAATATATATTATATATATATAGTATATATATACAGATTTAATATATATATATTATATATATATACATATGCATAAAATATCCATTTAAAATATTCATATAAAATATATACACATATAAAATCTTGAAAATAAACTGTTGTACATAATTATAATTATGTACAACAGTTAGGTCTTAATGATAATTATAATTAAGACCTAATTATTTCAAGGATCATAAAATTCAGAAAAAAATTTATCCTACAAAGTATTCTTGCAGTGTAACTTTCGCTTTGAAGTATTAATGAGCATCACATGTATCACTTATCACAAGGTTTGTAAACCCATAAAAATACATCAATCACCATTTACTAACTAACGAAATAAAACATTTCCATCTCGCATCGGTATTTCTTCTTAGCATTACACGGAAAAATGACAAAGGTAATTATATTCAACCAAAGGAGGTTATAATTATATCACAAGACCCGTTTTTTCAAACAAAAATCTGCCTCAATGTAGCGTGAACAGGATGTTTTATCACTGTGGAGAATGATGCAGACAAGGGATACAAACGACTATTAATTTTGATGAAGAATAATTGTTGTCAAGCGTTAACGAGTATTTGCCAAAATGGATCTGTACTCCCGTATGTACCATGTATATCATGTAATGGGTTATTCTTTGAGGTCCATCCTTCTTATCCAGTTATCCTGAGGTCTGTGAAATGGGACAATAAGGAAAATTAAAAACTGTTTCTATGTCGGTAATGATGACTAAGGTCACTGAAAATATTACTGGGTAACTGTTCGTCAGACGGCCATCGAGATACGCTCATAAATAAAGGACAAAAAATAAAGAAAAGCAAGGGGAAGAAATTGCCTTGTATACAAGCTCTTCTCCCATTGTCAAGGAGAAATACAAATCCTAATGGTAGGTTAAAGATGTACGTAGTCAATAACAAGAACCATCTTATACTGAGCAGTAATACAATTTTATTATATACTAGTAGGTATATATATATTATATATATATATATATATATATATATATATATATATATATATATATATATCGCAATGCAATTGCTTTTTCGTTTTGTTAGAGGCAACAATGAATACAGTTCAAATCATCTTCACGACCTCTGAATATCATTCATTATTTTTGCAAGTCTTACGGAAAATGGGTCACATAAAATAACGATGATTTAATCAAAAGTAGTTTTAAACATAAATTTACTTACATTTAAACATTATTTCTGAAATTTTAAGGCTCTTCCTTTTTTTAACTTCATTAAAATGAGTGTAAATACTGATGCCGCTTCCTTGTTTACTTCTAACATTTAAATGCTGTTTTTACGTACAGCCAATACAACCTTATATAATTAAAGAAAAAAAAACATATCAAGAATACAATAGGTTCATTAGGCAGTAATTAAGCTTAATTTAAAATATCCATTATCATTAATTACCTTTGTTTTCAACTATACAACACGATAAAGGTCAGGACAGTTTCATTGTGGTCTAATTCAAACGAACAAAGAAGTCTAATTCATTACTTGTTTAATTTGGGTTATCTTATAAAAGGTTCATTAGACTTCGTAAAAGTTAGGATTTAACGATAACTTATTACTCTAGAAGCCAAAGGGCAAAGAGGCCATTACGTAGTAGGCAGCCTAACCATAAAGGTGAATAAAGGTAGTTGCTAGCATAGTTGTTTATTTCAGCTGCTCTAACATTTTGAAATTTGTAAATAAAAAAAACGGTATAATTGCAACACCCAATGACAACGGAAAGCTTAAAAAGGAAGAGGAATGGAAAACGAATATAATATTTATGCCCATGGCCAAGCGCCGCGACCTATGAGATCATTCAGCGCTGAAAGAGAAATTGAGATTGAAAGGTTTGAAAGGTGTAACAACACGACGAAAACCTTGCAGTTGCACTGTGAAACAATTGTAAGGGAGAAAGAGAATATAAACGGAGGTACAGTAAAACAAATCGAATGGGTTGCAGCTGAGGGCCGAAGGAATGCTGCTGCTAAGAACCTTAATTACTGCCTACATCGCACGGAGTGAGATGCAATGATGGCACTACCGATCTACAGGGGGTCTTAAAAATGAGACAAAGCTCGTATTAACAGCTTTTCAACTGGTTGAAGTTAGTTCTACCAAAACAAGTATGAATGTCCAGGACAAGTTAGACGCTTGAGGGGAAGTTCAAGGAGGAGTAAAGGGCTGGAGGAATTCAAAGGACACGCCT
>NC_061100.1:4914431-4919431 GCF_015104395.2 Macrobrachium nipponense | reverse complement strand
CGGATAAGCATTTATGAAAATATATTTGTTCTTAATATATGACTAACAACATCCAAGAAGGGTTGAGAAAGGAAAGCCGGGTGGTGACGCCGCTGTTTCTAACTGTATTCTGTTTAAATTCTTACTACAAACGATGACAAGAAGTCATCGGAAAATCTTACAGGATCACAAAACAGTAACAATCACTTATCCTCAAATTTCTTACTCAACAATTACAAAGGCAAATCACTCAAAATTAAAGCAATACAATACAATTAATAATAATGCAGTGTTTCATTAAACTTAGATTATTTAATAAAACTCATAATTCAAATGACAATAAAGAAAACGTTGAAACAGCAAATTAAATGGCATACTCAACTAAATAAACAAGTATAGCCTTTCACAAAGTTAATTCCAACATTCTCCCCACCATAGGAGTCATAACTCCTATCAAGAAAACATAATAATGAACAAGGTACAGTCCAATAACATTCAGTAAGTTACACTGGAATTTGTCTCAAATAGGAAGTTAAAATTTAACAGTAATTTCAATAGTTTCTGTAGCAGTAACTCAAACTGATGTTTGCTGAGACAAAAATAAACAATAAATTAGGATAAATGTTATTCATAGCAAAATGGACTTACAAATCTTGAATAAACATGTGAATCTAGATACAAACCTATATGCTCACAAATCTAGTTTCTTAGGGACCTTAGTTATCCTGCCCGATCGGGTGCGATTCTCAACAGAGTACTCAAGAGGGAATACAGACTTAGATTTCTCAAGAGGGGATTCAGGCATGGATTCATTTATGGTTTCTGTTATAGCTTCAGAGTCAAAACTTGAAATTTCCAGATAATGTAATCTTTGTATAGGCCTGGTAATTACCCCTTTGGAAGTTTTTACATTTACACTTCTAATAAGTCCATCTTTGCCTGGAAATACATCAACTATCACACCCAAGGGCCAATGCAGTCTGGACAAATTATCTTCCTTCACTAACACTAAATCGCCCTTTTTCAGGTCACAATTTGGAGTGAAACCCTTAACAACACAAGGTAAATTCCTGATATAATCATTGCTCCACACAGTCCAAAACTTATTTAAGATCTGCCTTCTTAAGATTTCTCTATCACTTAAATCCTTAGCTGAAATACAAGAAAGGTCAGTGTTCACCGGAGTTTGAAAACCTGTACTTCTCCCAATAAGAAAATGAGAGGGAGATAAAGGGACAGGGGCATCAGGTTCTTCACTAACAAAAGTCAAAGGCCTGGAATTTACCACCTAAAGTTTTTCGAACAGCAGACTTTACTGATCTTATTAAACGTTCCCACCAACCTCCCCACCAAGGAGACCTTGGAACTATAAATCTCCAGTGGGGAGACAGGTGTCCATAAACCTTTTGCAATTCACTGACACATGCAACAAAGGTCTTAGCATTATCGGAATACAGCACTGATGGAAGGCCCCTACGAGCAATGAATCTGCGAATTGCAAGCACAGTCAAAGACACTCATGGAGTCAGTAAGCTCTACATGTATGGCGCGGACTACAGCACACGTGAAAAACAAAATATAAAACTTTTTCGATGCAAAATCAGCACAAAATAGAGGACCAGCAAAGTCGAGACCAGTTACAGTAAATGGTGGTGCAGCCTTCACCCTTAATTCTGGTAAAGGAGCTACAAGTTGACTGCAAGCCCTTGAATCATGTCTTTGACATCTAACACATTTCTTGATGACAGACTTGGCTAATACTCTAATTCCTATTACCCAAAAACTACTTCTTAAGGAAGACATAATGGAAGAAACACCTGCATGTTTAAGAAATATATGTTGAAAGCTGACAAGTAGTTTAGCAAAGTGACATTTGGGTATTATTACTGGGTGTTTACTTTCATAGGTTAAATCTGCATGCTCAAGCCTACCCTTAATTCTCAATAAACCTTGCTCATCTAGAAAAGGATCCAATTTACACAAACTTGACCCCTTTGAAATAGGTTTTTTTCTCAATAAAGCATTAACTTCCAAGGGATAGACTTCTCTCTGTACACAATAAATCATTTTAGTTTTGGCCTTCTCTAATTCATCTGAAGTCAATGGGCCAGAAGTTCCCAAACATTTAATTACATGCATTTTACAGTTATGTACAAATCTCAAAACCAAAGCCATTACATGCTGAGCTTTACTAAAGTGACTCCATCTATCAAATTCAAACAAAGATGTGTCTAAACTGAGAGCAACACAAGTCATATCGTCCTTACAATTAGCTTCTTCCATAGTAGAAAACAATTGTTTACCTTCATGACAAAAATACAAAGGTTTAGATAGCCAGGAGGGACCATTTACCCATAAACTGTTAGCCGAAAGCTGATCACCTAACATCCCCCTGTCAAATCAGGGGGGTTGTCAATTCCTGAACAATGATACCAACAGCTAGGTGGAGTTATACTTTGGATTTCAGTAATTCTGTTAGCTACAAAGGGTTTCCATTTACAAGGGTCTCCTTGAATCCAAGCAAGTGCTATTTTAGAATCAGTCCAACATATGAGGGAGGTATCATTACCCAAACTTAGAGCATTCTTTACAAAAACTACTAACCTTGAACATAATAAACTCCCCATTAATTCCAGTCTAGGAAGAGTTACTGTCTTGATAGGTGCTACTCTAGATCTGGATGCCACCAATGACACCTTATAAGAACCATCCTGGGAGCAGGTTCGTATATATACACAAGCACCATACCCCTTTGTGGAAGCATCTCCAAAGGCATGTAATTCAATTTTACAAAGACCTGCCCATGAAGTATCAGGAAAATAGCACCTATTAACATTCCAAGATTTCAGAAATTTAGCACTCTCGACCCACTTCTGAAACTTAACCTGCAGTTCCAGAGGTAATAAATCATCCCAAAGAAGACCCAATCTCCAAATGTCCTGGAAGAGTATTTTACCATACATTACAAAGGGACTTATAAGACCCAGAGGATCAAATAATTTAGCAATAAGACTCAAAACTGATCGTTTGGTCAACTCCAGCTCTACCTTGGAGCTTAGTTCAATTCCATGAAAGGAAAATGTATCAGAATTGTTATACCAATGCAATCCTAACACACTAGTAGCTTCATCTTCTTTAATAAGATTAATTCTATCATTAAATCTAGAAGTCACTAATTTGCTATTAGAAACCCATTTGGTCAAAGGCATACCTGCCAGAGATAAAACCTTACGAGCCTCACTGAACTTGGCATAAGCTTCATTAAAGCTGTCAGCACCACTCAACCAATTATCTACATACATATTTTCCTTCAACTCTTGTATTACCTCAGTCATTTTACACTGTTCAAGATGATATAGAATTGTAGCATTTAATAAAAAGGGGCTAGCAGTGTTACAAATGGAACACGCCGAAATCTCATAATTCTAATACCATTTTCACACTTCAGTAAGAAACGATGTACATCTCTATCTTCTCGTCTCATACTCACTTGTAAAAATGCCTTGTTGATATCACCTGACAAGGCTATAGGCCATCTCCTAAATCGAATCAGTATTTTTACTAAGTCGAGGTTAAGAGAGGGGCCAGTTTGGAGACAATCATTCAAAGATACTCCATTGTAACTAGCAGCGGAAGCATCAAAAACAGGTCTTACCTTTGTACTTGTACTAGCCTCTCTTACAACAGGTCTGTGAGGCATATAAAAAATAGGGAAACCACTACTAATCTCATTGCTAGGAATTTCCTCAATTATACCCTCCTTTTCATACTCATCAAAAACCTTGTAATACTCAGTTTTCAGCTTAACATGCTTATCCAATTTACAGTGTAATTTATTTAATCTCTTTAAAACAAGTTGTTTATTATCTATTAGATCACTCTTAGCTGTTCCACTTTTCCAAGGTAGGGCTACTTCATATCTACCTTCAACAAATTGAATTTTCTCAGAAAATTCCTGCAATGTGAAATTTGACTCTAATTGATTATTGGACTCCTTAGGACTAATCCCTACAGATTCCAGATCCCAAAATTTACTTACATCATAATCAGACACCTTTGAAATACACAACATTTGAGATGACGTACAGGGATAAAAAGGATTAGCATGCCAGGCACCAGACAGTACCCAACCAAATACAGAGTTTTGAGCTACAATTCCATCAAATTGAATTACATCATCAGACTTCATCCAAACCTATCAATATATCAATATTCACATGTGAATTATTCTGATAATCATCAGCAAGTTGTACATGAGAAAAGGCGTTTAACATATTATTTGGAATAACCGGTCTAATCAAGGGCTGACATATCTTAGGAATCTCAACAGCTGTCAACAAATGTGATAAATTATTACGATCAAGTACCTTCAATTTATAAATGTTACTTAGGCTACTCTTACTTGACTTGTCACCTCCAAACACTGAATATGCAAGGGGCTGACTAGTAATCCACTCAGGTTTACAATTATTTACAATATTACTACTAACATAAGTACGGTCAGACCCACTGTCAAACAAAGCTCTTGCTTAAATAGGTATGCCATTAGATCCCACAACACGAACCTTTGCAGTTTGTAAAATAGTACAAGTTACATTTGTAGAAGCAACGTTATGAAGAGCAGCTCCAGCAAAATTAACAGAGGAACCTTGCTCATAACCTTTATTTACAATTTCAGACCTGTTCTCTACTGCAACCTTTATGGAGTCATTATCCTTATTTGAATCCAACCTAATACCATTACATTTTTTACACTTGGAATAACACCCTTTAGCTAAATGACCCTTTTTTAAACACTTAAAGCACAATCCAGCAGATTTTATTTTCTCAGCACGCTGTGGCCCATTCAATTTCAAGGTTTCATAACAATTTTCTGTTTTATGTTTTTTAGCACAAAATCCACAGATAGGATATTCAACCTCTGATGAGGTATGCAGCGCAGATGCAGAGGTTACCTTCTCCCTTGAGCCCTTAGAGTGCCAGTTTCTTTTTTCTTCAGATACACTAGGATTTTCTGGTTT
>NC_061100.1:4884431-4909431 GCF_015104395.2 Macrobrachium nipponense | reverse complement strand
GCATTATTGCATTAAGAGTCCTATGGAGGTGTGTGCATTTTTTATGTTCACAAGTGTGTTATTCTTGGAGAAATATAATGGGGCAAAGTCATGTTGAGAGAATAAGTCTTTGAGACAAATGTTTGAACACATTAGTCATATCCTGGAGTTAATTCTGTGAAATGTGTCTGTTAGACCTTTTTTCTAGAGAATCATGAGTTTCCAAACTTGTGTGTCTGATGAGACAGTTTTTATGCTGATGTTTGAGCTTACGTCCGCAGGCGAATTTTCTGCTGACAAGCGATGTGATGAGCGCTGTGCTGTTTCTTTTCCTCTGATGATGATAGATCAGAATTTTCGCAATACCTGGAAATGTTGACAATAGCATTTCACGAAAGCGCATGTGTGAGAGTTTGCTTTCTGGCAAATTCCATAACTTTACATGGAGCATTTCTTGGGGGAAAAGCGGGGTTATGCATATTATACATATGTTATGTATTTTGTGATTGGGGAAACTTATTTGTGATTATCCTTTTTTTTATATTTTTTCTTCCTTTCCCTACGAGAGATGTAGTTGGGGGATTGAGTTTTAAGTAGCATTTCTTTTTTGGACGGGAGATTTGATTTTACCGGGAGATGTAATTTTTCGAGGGTTGTTACTTACGTAAAGGGAGTTTGACATTAAGTCTCATTGTGATTAATTATTGAGCAGTAAAGGGGTTTTTGCTGTTAAAAGTTGGAGATTTTTACTGATTTTGTGGGTTGTTCAAATATCAGAGCTTGAGAGAACATTTTTTGGGGTCTGGGTGTGTTACAAGATTCTTTTTTTTTCTTTGAGTTCATTACGATTTTTTCTTTTTTTCTTGTGGGATGGCGTGAGATAAAAATGCTTAGTTCGAAAAGTCAATGCACGACAGTTTTAAGAACTCTTCTCAAAGTGCCTTTGTGAAACTGGATGCAACTAGTGTTGCGAGACGCTAACGAAGTGTGCGTTCGTATGTGCGTGTGCGCCTCTTTCTGTTAAAAGAGTGTCATACACAAGTATATGGAGGATTTTGACAGAGGATCTTGGAGACACAGGCAAGATGCCGTGGCGTTCGCCGGGAGTTTTTTATTAACTGTGTTTAAGTGTTCCGGTTGCTTGGGTGAGTGTTGAAGTGCTTTAGCCAAAGACTGGCTTGTTGTCTGTTTGACATTTTTATGATAATATCCAATATTTAGTCATTGATTGTCAATCTTGTGTGTGTACTTACCGGGATGTGTTCTGTATCTTTGAAACAGACGATTCTGGAAATGGAGGGACAAAGAGTTCCCAGATGGGTGTAGACTTTTTTGGTGACTAATGATTACTATCAGACATTGTACTATTCAGGGTTTTTTGAGTTAGTCTGTAAGACTGGATTACTTGATTGATTGATTTATTTATTCATTGTTAATAAACGTTAATGTTATGATGCGACTCTCTCATTTTCATTACCTGTTAGAATGGAGAGAAAGAGGTGGAGAGAGAGAGAGAGAGAGAGGTGTTGGTGCTAGAGAGAGAGAGAGAGAGGGATTGCCAAGAGAGAGAGAGAGAGAGAGAGAGGCTGTGTGTGATGCTGTGTGTTGGTTTGCCTTCCGTTTCGTGCTCACGCTTACCTAATGAATAATGGGGGGGGGGGGAATCGCCCCATTACATATATAAATATATATATATATATATATATATATATATATATATATATATATATATATATATATATATATAATATTATCGATAACGTCACTGAAGTCCTGATTTCTCCTCTGTCCGCCGGGCGCTGGTTCGAACCCACGAGAGGACGAAATTATCATCAACTACAAATATTCCCCTTCGGGAAATATATTAATTACGAGGTAGAGCGAATTGGATATTAAAGGACATTTGGGGCTCGATGTATGTAGTATATGAATCACGGTGATGTGATAAAAATTCATATATATATATACATAAAATATATATAGTACTGGTAATCTTCTTAGGCACGAAGATATAGTAACGCAGTTCTATTCCACTTAGGAAAATGAAAAAGGTATGTCTCAGAAAATGCCCAACAGTTTCGTCCTCCAATGGACCTCTTCTTGGAGCGTTTATTAAGGAAAGAGATAAAGTTTACAGTGCATGTAGCCAAAAAAGGCCAAAAATTTTAAAACATACAGTTACCAAAAACTAGTAGTTTGAGCTACAAACTATTCAGCAGTAAAATAACAATAAAACAAGAATAGCAGTTTAATAAATGAGAAACACCAAAATATCTAACGAGGTGATACATCCATTTGAAACAGCATAACATACAGTACATATTAACAAGCGTATACTTTATGATAGTTAATGGATAACATTACCCAATTTGTACTGACGTTTCATGACATGTAAGATAAACGGATCTAATTCATAAAAACCAGGCGATAAATTAAAAAATTTTTCTTTGCTGTGAACATTGCAAGCTGTCTCTATCAAATTTCTTTCAACAAAACCTGTGCTCTTAAACAAAATCTTTGACCCGAGCCAGTCAATCGGTACATTACACATACTACTATGAACACATAAAACATTGCTGGTATTATTTGTTCGTATATTATATTTATGATTTAAAATGCGTTTTTCGAGTGTCTTCCCAGATTGTCCTATATAAAAACTATCGCACTTGCATGGGATCTTATATATGACTCCTTCATTGTTGTCCGGACTATTATGAATGAAAGGTTTTCCAGTGGTGCTAGGATATGAAAAAGTTGTACTAAAACCAAGTAACCTTAGGAGGTAGACTATAGATTCTAATGTGGGATGGTATGGGAAACATATAAAATCCAGTTTTCTGTTTTTCTCCTCATATGAATAAAATGTTTTTCGTGCTAACTTTAGACTGTAATCAATATCTTCCAATTTCAAATTATTTTCAATACCAATTTGATATATAAATTCTAGTTCCTCATTGATAAATTCCGGACTGCAAATATTAAGAGCTCTAAGAAACATTGATCTTAATGCTGAGAGTTTTACTTCTACTTTGTATGAGGAGTAATTGTTAATAATAAGATTGTTATTAGTAGGTTTCCTGTGCATTTTAAACTTGTCGCTAGAACTTACAACTGACCTCACAACTGTAACATCCAAAAATGAGATAACACCATTCCATGTAAATATTTGATAATACTGGGGACAAGCAATCACCCATCTGCATTGCAACAACAACTAGTGTTTGACTTCAAGAAGGCCCTCTTTAGGGCTCACTAAGTAAAATTACAATGGATATTCCTTAGGGAATGTAAAGCGGAATGCGTTATGCCCCGTTCGTTGATGACGTCTGCAATGAGACTGACTGGTTCGTGCCAGTCGCCATGAAATCAGCGTGGCAGTCGCCTAGTATACTTGTATGGCCAAAAGCTGTAGTAGTTTATGGATGATTGGATAAATGTCGATACTATTGAGAATGATTCTCTCTCGCTGTTCTTTCTGTCCGTCTCTCTCTCTCTCTCCTTAGTCTTCTCGTCTGCCTACTTCGCCCTCTGTCTGTTTGTTTGTATGGTAGTTTTACGTTGCATGGAACCAGTGGTTATTCAGCAACAGGGCCAACGGCTTTAGGTGACTTCAGAAACACGTCGAGAGTGAACTTCTATCACCAGAAATACACACCTCTCACACCTGAATGGAAGGACCGACAATCGAACTCGCGGCCACCGAGGTGGCAGGCAAAGACCATACCAATCACGCCACTGAGGCGCTCTGTCCGTCTATCTGCGTCCTCTCTCTCTCTCTCTCTCTCTCTCTCTCTCTCTCTCTCTCTCTCTCTCAAATGCCATTAGTAATGTTGGGTATCAAACGTTAGAATTAATGTCTGCATTTTTTATGACAACCCCGACGTCGAATTTGCTACTTTCAGCCAGTGTCATCACCCCGGGAAGGCGGGGACTCAATCCCGTGCACCAAATAATCGAGCAAACAGATCGGAACTTCATCAGCGTGTCTGTCGAACAGATTACAAATGTTGGGCAAAATAACAAGCGGGAAGTTGAATTGGTTTTATTATCAATTCATTAATCATTTACCCGAAAGGGTATTCAGCGCCAATTAAAACGTTCGAAATTGCTTGACCATTTTATATATTTTAGTCAAGGTCTCGATTTTAGTCGAGTTCCTGTTTCCTGTTATTTATTAAATCGGTAGTTCAGTTGATAATAAAGGCCGCATGCAAATTTCTAATTTACAAACTCTGTCGATGCGACTAAAATCAAAGATGGCTATATTTCTTAACTGCAGCTTTGGCCCAGGCTTTGTCACTTTTTCTCCTTTTAGTTTTCTGTAAAAGAAAGCTATTGTCTATCCGTCCATAAGAACTTTTTCTGGCCACTCTCAGATCTTAAAACCTACTGAGGCTAGAGATATGAAAACTGTTATGTTAATCATCCACCTTCCAATCATCAAACATACCAAATTGCAGCCCTCTAACCTCTGTAGTTTGTATTTTTTTAAAGGTAAAAGTTAGCCATGATCATGCGTCTGGCAATACTACAACAACCCAGGCCACCGCAGGATGGGCTGAATGTTTCATGGGCCGCAGCTGACAGTTTCATACAGCATTATACGCAATACAAAAAACTCGATTGAGCCGAAGAGATTTCGGCCTCTTTTTTTACTTTGTCTGATGACATTATTGTCCAGTCATGGTTATAGTAAGCATTTTATCAGTGTTTTGGCCCCTGCAGCTACAGGTAATGCTTTCAGATTGGTTTCTTCAGTTTATTTTTTATTTTTTTCCTTATCAACTGTGAATCTATAAAACCTTCCTTTATTGTAGAATTCTTGACAAGCTGCCGAATTAGATGCATTCGATTGAATTTGTTAGACCTTCGACAGCAGTATAGATTTATATAGAGCAAAAATTTCAGTGATTAAGTGAATAAAGTTAAGATTAATGAAGGAGAAGGTAAAGAGTACGTGAGTGAGATGGAAGACAGCAGGCATGAGATCCGTGAATAGGAAATTAAAATTTCTGCACGATTGAACAAAATCAGTGAATAAGAAGAAAGGTTTGATTATGAGTGGACGAGATCTACGAATAATTGAATAGAAATTTTGGGTAATTGCTATGTTCAGGTAAATCTATTTTCATCTGACACAATGGCGTCCATTTTTAATTCCATTATCTCATCGAAGTAGTCTTTCTTTTTAGCTTTTCTGTGAAATGCCTCATAAATACTGTCACTACATTTCAGACAGAAAGTATATGATAGTGAAAACGTAAATCATTTATATATATATATATATATATATATATATATATATATTATATATATATATATATATATATATATATATATTATATATATATATATATATATATATATATATATATATATATATATATGTTTGTATGTATGTATTACATACATATAGATATGCGTATATATATATATATATATATATATATATATATATATATATATAATATATATATATATATATATATATATATATATATATATATGTATATATATTATAATAAGTACACACACAGATAGATAGAGAGATATGCAACTGTCAAAGGGAGTTAAATATAAATTAAACCCGATTCATCAATATAGTGTAAATTGCTTATGCGGCTTTTTTCGGATATGTGATTGAAAGGTAAAATTGATATTAATATTGCAAGCAAACTAAAGATCACTCATGTCATGCCTGACCTTCAATGACATCAGTGATGGAGTCATTGTCGCGTTATTGTTTTGACATTTTGATTGACCTTGAATGAAGCTAATTTCCTCTTGTCACTTCAGACTGTTTATTCTTTATCTCAGTTCTTCCATGAAAGGCTTTCATTTTATTTATTTTTTTATTTATTTTTTTTTTTATCTCAGGAGGCATTTTCAAAGAGAACTCCTATAACCTTGGCCAGCTAGAGACAGACTCCATAATTATTAAAAAGAAACTAATAAAACTGAATATCTAGAAAAATAATTTTGCAGCTCATGTGAAAATACCTATTCCTTTTTATTTTCTCCCTTTTACGTTTGAGTCGTATTGACCGTCTTGCCTTGTTTGATATCATTATAGACAAATCCCGCTGCTATTAGTGCGTCTAATTTGGTGCGGTATATGACACGCCAAGGCTTGTCAGTATTGTATATGTTATTGGCCAAAAATTCAGCTAATAAACAAAAGGCGGTCACTCGATTTTAAATTTCAGAAAATGGATACTGTGGTAGAATATTCCAAAGAGAGAGAGAGAGGGGGAGAGAGAGAGAGACAGAGACAGAGAAACACGAACTCTTCCATAAGATCGGACTTAGGCTACTACAGACCCATTGTGTGTTATAACGTATTTACCTTACCGTCTCCATCAGCACACTGAATGGAAACCAAAAGTAAGCAAATGAATAAAAATGCCATGAAAAAGCATAGTTTAACTTCGAGGTCACTTAAAGAAAAACTAAATATAGGCCTAAAGGTGGTGCTCGCCAAGTTTCCTTAGCCAACTTTAAAATCGAAGAGAACATTTCCAACTCATGCCAAAGTTAGCTTCCCGTTCTGTGAACAAAATAAATTCGTTAAAGTGTTTCATAAATTAGAATTTAGACGAAGTTTAATACATTTTTCCATTTTTATTTAATTCCATTTGCTCAGTTTAGCGATTTTTTTTTCAGGTTAAACTGTTCCTGACTTTATATTGTGCTGTATATTCTCATGCTAAAGTAATATTCTCTTTGGTAGATTTCATGACAAATATTAGTATGTTTTGAGAATGCAATTAGCTTTTATTACAAAGGTAACCGGAAACAGCTTTTTCTCCATTTAATATACACATTCACCCACAATGTACGCATATTTTCATTTATATATTTCACCATTTCTGTGTGTACACAGAAAAGAAAATATCACATTGTAAATATTGTTTCTTAGCAAAGGCATCAGAGAATCATAGTAGATATTTAATGCTTTAGATCTGTGTTCAGGATGTGTGATGTCAAATGCTGGCGATTTTGTGTTTGCATATATATAAATATATATATATATATATATATATATATATATATATATATATATATATATATATATATATATATATATATATATATATATATATATAGATATATTATATATATATAGAGAGAGATAGAGAGAGAGAGAGAGAGAGAGAGAGAGAGAGACCTTATTGTCTTTATTTCTTATTCTTATCTTTTTAGTGTCAGTGAAATTTAGATTATATTTAGCTTGTTTTCTCCTCACCGGTGGTTTATTTGTTTATGTTTGTTGGTGGTTTGACTAACGACCGTTCTTATTTTTCATGATGCTTGTTTGTGGAGAAGGATAAAATGATAAAATATCCTACGATTCGAGCAGTTAATAGGCACACCCTGATGCAGGCTATTTGAGCCCTGTTTTGTCTTGCATCATGCTAGCCTTTACAGCAAAGTTCTTTTGAAAACATGTAAAATTGTGCAAGAAAATGTTGCCTTCTTCAACACACAATTCTAACTTAGATTGGCCATTAGCTCAGTTCATCTCGTCTCTCGGTTTTGATATTAAATTTACCACTTTCCGCTTTGTGTGCGTTAACCTATCTATAGCCACGGCAAGTGAAATATACTTTCGAGCTTTATTAAGCCACTGCATTGAGCTAAAGGCTGTTAGAGCAACCAGTGTGAGTGTGACACCGCCTCTAGTTATTAAACTTTTTTTTTTTTTAACTAAGCCTAGCTACAACTTTCAAAGCAATGCCTTCGAGCGAGTCCTTTGAATCTAGAAATGGTTCATTGTACAGTGCAATTGTCTGAACAAGTTATCAAAACAGGTTTGCTAGGCTTATATTTAAGAGCTTTCCGAATATACTATTCAAAATGTGTGGATGAAAAAATGAACCATGAAAACTGGTTTCATAAAACTTATCATAACCAGAATGGTTCATAGAAGAAGGAATTAACTAACCATAATTAATTTTCTATACTGGCATGGAAAAAAGAAATGGAATGCAGAGAGTAAAGCTCTAATGAAACAACAATTCAATAGAAAAGTAAAGCTACTAAAAAGATGTTAGGAAGAAAATGTGTCATAATACAAGCAATGAAAACAAGAACGAGAACTGACTGATTTGTGGCTATTGAAATTGTTTCACATATAGGTTATTGACGCCTAAGAGAAGAAAAGGGTCCCTTGTATTTATAAAATTCCGAGGTGGGAAATGGCAGTAGGCTTAAAATACAGAAATATTACATGAACTGCCTACTACTGGCATAAAAATCATAGAATGAATCTCGAAGAGTAATCTAGGAGAGACTTATAAACCCACTACCCACAATAGCGGTGTACATAATAGTGAGCAGCATAGATAACATCAGCAATAAATTAGGAGTGAAAACTTTAGGCCCATTGGATCTGTTCAAAAGTTCAAACCGGGCATCACGCCTCAAGGACTTCAAGAGAAGGATTACTGTGAATCCTCAGACTGAAACGAGGCAACGAAATTTGCAAGGATCCCATAGAGGTATACATAACATTGGACGAGATCGAGGGCTAGATGAAAATCAGGACCGAAAATCGTACTACCTGAAGGTAACAGCAGGAGCTATCATAGACTGAGGGCAGTGTTTAGCAGAATGTTCATCTGTTAAAACTGGATGTAAAAAGAAGGAATACCATCACAAATTTTACTTAATGGGTCTTTTTCTTATATAACTAACTGAAATGTAATAGTTCGTTGACCTTTACTTAAATAAAATTATAATAATATAATAATAACCATAATCATGAATGGTGCCTGTCTATCGCAGTGTTCGTGTAGCGGAGGTTCGTTCATTGATTTGAATAATTATTCTGTATCATTATTTCTCTTAACGCATGAAAACAGAAAGCGATATTCTACTTCAGTGTCCGGGTTCTTGATAGTAATACAGCCTCGTGTGTGTGTGCGTGTGTTTTGACATTATATTGATAGTATTATTAACAGCCGGTGTAAAAGGCTGCTCTAGGTATTTTCTGTTTTATCATGCATGGGCATGTTACTTGGAAAAGATGTTTCCGTAAAGGCTGCCATAATAAAATAATAATTATAGCTTACTTGGAATAAACTAATGCTCAAAAGAAGGCTAAATTAATTAAATATCTCGTGTATTAAAGGGCCTATGCATAGCGTAGACTGGTCTAAGCCTTTTCTTGCTATTACCAACTTAATTAAAAGGCAATTTTTGACATTTCTGACCCAGCGTAGGACCGTTACTTGGAAATGACGAGTCAATAAATGCTACCGTAAACAATAAACTCGATATATTTGGAAGGAAACTGTGGTTTAAAGAAGGTTGAAATAATATAGTATACAACGAACACCGAGCAGAGAAGTTAGTGGGAGTACGCGTAGTGAAGGATAGTACTAGCTTCTTGCTCTGCTAGCCTGCAAGGCCAAGTCCCTAGGTGAAACAGAGCGCATTATGACATGTTTTTTTTGCCTTCAACAAAATATTGATGCTGCTACTTGAAAGCGAAAATTTCTAGAAATGTCGGATCTACTATTGTTTTGAATTATCCAGTCAACACTCCTAGCAGGCGAGGTGTGTTTCGGAATTCCGTTAAGCCTACACGTTGAGCTAAAGTAGCTGGACTCTCAGGTCCGTCTCATTAATGTTTGCTCTCAAAACAGATGCCACTTAGTGATAATGTTTTCTCCTCGTATGTCTAATAGTATGTTAGTTCCGCACCTTTCAACACAGAGGTTTTGGACCAAGTTCTAAGTTGCGGTGGGTTTACACAAATTAGCGTCATTCAGAGAACGAGACTTTAGCTGCGCTGGTTGCGCGAAACTTTACTTATATCGTATATGGCAGTGTAGCAAAATAGTAATGAACTAGGATTTTGAAATAAGTCACGGAAAATAATGATGAATTTCTTTTATTGTTACGAACATAACAGTGTTTTCTTCCACTTACAGTTCGAAAAGAAGACTCCTTTTTATAAGGTACGGTAATTTCTAAGATATGGGTACGATGATCCATTGTACGTGGAGCGGCACAAAGACTATATACTGAAGGAAGATAGGAAGGCTCAAAATAGGAATGTTAATATACTAGTTGCCAACTCCAAAGAGAACACAATAGTTTGACCGCTCAGTGTTCAGATGGCGTTGTCGGTATATCGCATGTCGTCTGTTTGTTTATATTTAGAATTTGACAGTTGACACAAACGAAATCATGGCGCCAACGGTGAATAAGTCACACAAATGTGTTGTTTGCAATAAACGAAAAGAAACCGATCCTCATTTGGTGTTTCACAGGTTCCCTAAAGATAAAGAACGGTGATAACTAACAGTATAATACATTAAATATGTGCTACTAACCAGTAAGCCCCACTGATATTGGATTTAAGATTAAGGCAGGGCATCTGCAGTACATTTTTTATTGTTTCAAGGTTTTTTTTTTTTTTTAAGTTTACTGAGTAACTTTATGACTTCATCACACTCAAACCAGCTACCAAACAGTGCTGTGTCACTTCAGGAGTGTTAAGAGAATAAAAAAAAAAGTGTTGGTTTAGAGAGTAAAAGTGTTCAAGGTATATCAATGAAAGTATAGCCTACTAGGTTAGAAAGGTTAGAAAAAACTTCAAAATTCCTAGCCTAACCAAAACTGATTAGTATCACAGCAAACATGCCGATAGATGTCCAAAGGTTAGACAGATTTAGTATCGGTGATGATCCAAAATCAGTGGGTAAAAGATCGAAAAAGTGGAGAAGCAGCCTCCAAATTTATTTAGAAGCACTAGGGAAAATGGATAAAAAGCAGCAGGAACCATTGTTACTTCATACTGCAGGTTTAGAAGTTCAGGAAGTTTACAGAAGACAATTGAAGGGCTCGGCTCACAAATCCATTTGCTCCAAGCAAATATGTACTTTGAATGTTATTAGCTCATCGAAGCCTCACAGGAATCAGGTGAGACAATTTGGAGATCTAGACCAGAGGTTAACAGAGCTAATTATAGTAAAGAATAACTCACAAGAGCTTAGGAAGACATTGCTACAAGAAAAGAAGCTAACCTTGCAGAAAGTTCTAGAAATAGCAAGAGCGCATATTTCCCAAGTCTAAAACGAGTAGCCGAGTCACAGCCAAGGAAATACTTTGGCTGTAGCTCCGAAAATAGCCATAGGATTTTTTCAAAAATAATCTCAATGTGATTCCCACAAAAAGTTACCTTACATTATTTAATGTAACCTAACCCAACCTAACCTAACCTAACCTAACCTAATTTTAAAGTGATACGTTCAAGAGTGATTTTGGATTTCTCTGCATCATGCTATAAGTCAAAACTATAGAATAGTAGAATGTTTTTTAGTATGCTGGTGAAATAGGATGGCATAACATATAGTATATATCACCTAGATGCTTGATATGGACTAACCTCATCCAATTCAGGAGTTGAGGCAAAAAACCTCATCGCGAAAACTAAATTCAAGCTATCATGTGTGCAGCAGGTATTTCTCCACCAAAAAATACCTTCATTCAGCTTCTGACAAACTTTGCCACAATGCCTGCCCAGATCACTGTAGAAGGTATGTGTTATCTATTTTATGCCAGATCAACATGTAGAAGGTATGTATTATCTACTTTTTATTTATGTGTTTAGTCATTACAATATTATCAACTGATTTTTTTATCAGTGAGACATATTTTTCTACATAAAAAGCCTGCATCTATTGCTCATTACAGGTTCTACTAGCTGCACCAGATCAGATGTTGACCCTATAAAGACAAGTGAGTTATTGAAAAATGCTGACTTAATTGTAGCCATATAAAGCTTAGATGCCTTTTTACATGTGGGTATAGCTACAAAGGAAAATAGGTGGGTATACTCACAAGCACTTTTGCCGTACTTTCTTCTGATAGCAGAATTAGGTACGTACACAGAAAGCACTTGCCAGTATTCTCACCTTTCATTTTCCTTCATGGCATTCTTTGTTTCATCGTTATTTATATTTTTTTCCATGTGCAATTTTGGATATATCTATTCATATATGTGTGTCTTTAATAATTTATATAACTGCAGTACATAATTTAGTAAAATGATTTTTGTGTGGAATATATTTTTGTTGTATATATTTATTATTTACAATATATTTTGTATAATGCCACTTATTGTTGAGATTACACCAATAGATTTACACCACCAAGCAAATTATACATCAAACTGGTTGCTGACCTATCCACACGAGAATTTGTGACAACCTTGAATATGGTATATATGTATTTGATGTGCAGTTGTATATGTTAAGATTTTCTGAAATGGTATGGGCATCACAATTATTCTAAATATAGTTAATCTTGTAGGTACCATTCCTGCTCTGGAGAATAGATCATCTGAGATAAGAGCTTCATCCTTGAAACATGGTAAATGGTCTATGCTTTTGGTAGATATTACAGTTTTGCTTTTATTAACTAGAATTCATATAGTAGGTAAAGATTGACCTTTAAGATTTTGTTATATAATGCTACATATATATTCACTTTGTCTTCAGTGAAAAAGTGTTAGACTAATAGTTGTATTATGGCTATAGGGTTCATCTATCAACTGACCAGGGAAAATTCCAAAGAAGATTATGAAAATATTGAATTAAGTGAAAATGTTCAATCAGATATTGGTAATAAAATTTTGTTTAGTAGTGTTTTTGTATATATTTATGCATAAAATACTTATGATTTTACCAGCCAAATGATAAAGTATGATATGGCATTTGTTTCATTTCATAATTAACATATGTCGTTTCCAGAATTTATTGATGGTTATCCAAAGGATAGTGGCAGTGAGGTGTACAGTAATGCCACAGTAACAAGCATTATGGATAATATTAGTTTTATTGCTACAAGTGTTAGTTCTACTAAAACTATTATGACTGCTAGACCTACATTTGCTACTAATACTGCTACAACTACTACATCTCCTCCTACTGCTGCTACTACTACAACTACTAATAATGATGATGTTGATTGTAGCATTCTCAATGGAAATGACAATTTACAAAAGCCTAAAATACAGTATGAGACCATACAATTAGGGTTACATGAAGAAGGAGAACCAACATTCACAACCATAAAATCAAATGGTAAGATGTTACCATGAATCAATTCTTTAAGAGATCAAAACAAAATATTTTTCCCCAATAAATGGTCAGTTCTGAAATACAATTAAATCAATAAATAAATTTTAAAAATTATATATATATATATATATATATTATATATATATATATATATATATATATATATAGTATATATATATATATATATACATATATATAATTTAATAGTTATTCTTATAATTGCTCTATGTATTTTATTCTTGAAGAAAACCTTTTTAGTTTTATGTTTTTCCTCATATTTATAATTAATATTAGAGTTTATTTGCATGTAATTCATCATGCAATTTTGGTTTGCTTGTATTTTATTTTTTGGGGGTAAACAATTTTTATATGTGCAATATTATTTACTAGGTTATTTTTTTCTTATGTATAATTTATTAAAGTTCACTTGCATGTGATTTATCTTGCATTTTTGGTTGGCTTGTATGCTACCTTCTTTCTATTTCCAACCCCCTTTTGATTATTTTTATGTGATACAATTTAGTGAGTTATTTTGTTCCTTATGTTTGTATATTTATACATTTATTAATTTATATTACTAAAGAGTATACATGAATGCATCATGCATTTCCTTTTCAATAAAAAAATTGCAATTGTGTTTTATATACACCTAATATCTCCATTCTACAGTGGCCTACAAACTGTAATTAAATGTATGCCTACACATATGCACTTGTGGCTAAGTTTAACAAATCAAATATACGGTATGTTTTACTTTATTCGAACATGATATTGTATAGAACATTTAAAAATTATTGTAATATACAATAATTAAATTTGCAAGAAAATTAACTAAATCATAAGAGATATAGCTATTAAGTTTCTGCAAAATACACTGAGAAACATAAGGATATGTATTCTTAATCTATATATGTACCTATTTGTAAATTTGCTATTTAGTTATCTAAAATTTAAGAATGTCGTAAATATACGGATAAAATATACTGACGTAGTAATTGCAAATTATGCATAAATTTGTAGCAAAATTTACAATCGAATTCCATCCTATATTCCTGTAAGCATTACCGCTCCGAATGTTTAACCGTTCGCTCAATAGATGGAGTCATTCGTTTTGCATGGGAGTATCTGGCATCTTTCTTTCGCACACTCATTTGAGTGATATTAGGCTCAGCCTTCCTATCTTCCTTCAGTATATAGTCTTTGGAGCGGCAGAATTGCCCGTGCAGAGGAAGATCCCGTCTGTTGGATGGTACACCGTACACTCTCCATAAGTTTCATATTTTGGTGGTGTAGTGCCCATCCCCTTAAGTGTTTGGACAGTATTCTGTGATTTTTATTGTTACTGGCTACCTCGGGTAAATTTGCCGGGGCGTTTGATCGTGTTTAGAGCTAAGATTCACGTCAAATGTTATGTGGAAGATCGAGGCGATGTTAGGTAGGATGAGTGACGCTTGGCCTGTAAGGTAAGTGAGAGTCTATTTCAGTTTTAACTGTGGATATTGTATGTCAGCATGCCGTGTGCTTCCATTGGACTGGCCTTTTAGTTTACAGGTCTTTCTTTATTACATTTCATTGGTAACTATGACATAGTCAATGGGATACTGAATCTGCCAACGATTTGTAGGCTACATCAGAAACACGAGCCATGAAGGGACGTGCAGTTGCCAGTTAGTTATTTATGAAGTTTCCTGGCTCTAGATTTTGTCATATTTCGTAAGGAGAATATGACCTCCATTTTATCTATATGTTTCCAGTAACTTTGGCAAATATGATTCAGGTAATCCAACCTCAAATAACCATATAGATTCCATTGAAACTATGTTTGATCTATTTTAATAGCCCTAGCAATGACGAAAAATCATGTAACTTTCTATAAGGAATATTTTTTTACTACACGTATTCGTGTAGTATATGGGATAAAGGATCACCTGAAGATTAGCGACCCCTAATACCTCTCCTGAAGAAAATCGACCCCAATATTTTCCTCCTGAAGAAAAGCGACCCCAATATTTTCCACCTGAAGATAAACGACCCTTGCTTGTTGGTGTCTCCAATCTTCAGGTGACCCACTTTAGCTCAGAATATTATAGAAAAAAGAAGAAAAAAATATAGATATATTTCATTAAAAACTACTTTGATGGATGTGTTAGGTAGTGCCCTTAAGGGGGGAGGTCGCAGGGGAGGTGGAGCCCCACTCGCTAGGCCTAGGTAGGGGGTATGAGGCCCTAGGTTAGGTTAGGTGGTTGTGTTAGGTTCGGTAGTGCCCTGAAAATCACTTCCCACTGGGGTCCCCATAATTGTAGTAGTAGGTTTATGCTTACATTTTGTGTGTAAGAGTAAGTCATACTTTCATTTTTATTTACCTTGATAATTCCTTACCTGAAGAAAAGGACCCCAGCGTGTGTTGGGTTCGCTTTCTTCAGGTGATCCGGGAAAATTCCAGAAATCAAGATATATACTGTATTCTGCCATATATATATTAGGATTTGGCCGTAGACTCGTTTCGTGTGTAGAATTATAGCCTAGGTGGAAGATTGGTTTTGATCATAGGACGACGAGTGGTTTTCTATTGAAGTTATGCAGGTTAGTTATATTTAAAAAAGGCTCCGAAAATTGATCAAGTAGGCAGTATAAAATAAGACAAAAGGTAATTCTAGGCAATAGCTCCGTACTGACTGCAAGGAATGTTCTCGCGAATACGACAGCCACTAGGGATTGGGGCGTCAAATGTATTTCGCCGTGTATAGTACTAGCTCCTGGGGTTAATTACAGTCGACACCCCCTAAATAACCGTAAATTTTTAATAAGCAACCCAAATACTATAGGAGACTGTAATTTCCAAAGAAATACCCGACGCGGAGTTATTACCTAGATCTACCAGCCAAAATATTGGGTTCATATTGTAAATGAGATCAAATATTGTTTTTTTATTTAACATTAGATGAAGATCAGTTACTTCTAGTGCCACTCATGTTCACAAACTTGCTCATTTGTTACTATGTTTGTGGTACTTGACGCAAGTAATGTATCGAAGCTTATGGATATTCGTTATGAATAGACCGTTTGAAGGGACTGAAGGCTTGGACAAGGGATGGGCAATGGATTTAAATAGGCCTAATTTCCAAATCGTTATGGTTTAAAGCCCGGAACAAGGAGTGACTGACACATATAGGTTTCCTTTTGAAAATATCCCTTGAAGGTAATGTGTAGTTTATTCATCTTTAGAAATGAAAAATGCACAAGTTTTAAATTTTCGTTAAAAAAAAAAAAGAATAGAAGTTCTTAGCATTTTTTAATCGTTACGAAATAGAAATTTCGTGGTTGGCTCAAAGTGGAGTCATACAAACCTTTACCACCTTTTTTGAAGTGCTCGTGAAATATACAGAGAAAGTTCGCAGCTTTTCTAGATATCGGTTGTGCACAATTGATACGCTCTTATTGCCAGAAGCCAGTTCTTCGTTGACAAAATTAAAGAACTGTCTTTTAACATTAAAACCTTCATAGTCTGACTCTGCGAGTTTACTGCTAGCGATACCTTTCCTGCCTGCATTTATTAATGATTTTCGCTGACTTTAACCCCCAACTTAGCAGAGAATTATTACTATTCCCAAAATGCGTAGAGCATCATTACCTAGAACAGCTGTATACTGTAGGTCACGTTCAGTATCCAGTTATGCTCTCTCTCTCTCTCTCTCTCGGATATTATTCAATCTACCATTGAATTCATTATTTTAACTGAGAAGGATTTACACATTGGCCATATTGATGGTGCTATGATTAGAATGCTGTTGTTTGGTTTTGGAAATATAGTAGCGTATATGTTTATGGACACATGCAACCATACACACATTATATATATATATATATTATATATTATAGATATATAATATATTATAATATATAGATTATATTTATAGGTATATATAAACATATTATAGTACATATATATATAGGATACATATATAAGATATAGATATTATAGAATATATATATAGGATATAGATGTATATATTTATATTTACATACATAACAATATATATATTATATAATATATTATTATATATATATATATATATATATATATATATTATATATATATACATATACACACACCAAACCACACACACACCACACACACACATATATATATATATATATATATATATATTATATATATATATATATATACATATATATATATATATATATATATAATATATATATATATATATATATATATATATATATATATATATATATATATATATATATATATATATATATATATATATATATATTATATGCATCTGTAATTTTGATCGCACATATGACTGCATATATAAATTGAGAGAGAGAGAGAGAGAGCGAGAGAGAGAGATGAGAGAGAGAGAGAGAGAGAGAGAGAGAGAGAGAGAGAGGTACTCCACGAGAATTATGATAACTTGACACGAAAAATCTTTTACCATGAATTGACAGACTTGACTGATGTATGAATGAGCTTCGTCATTATAACCATCAGCCTACTGTCGTTAGTAACCTGTATGTATGTATGTGTTGAGAGAAGAAATCAGCATATCCACCTTTGTGTGCGCTGTGAAGTTCACCAAATGGACGCCAGCTTAGTTTTTAGTTTCCAGGATTAGAGGAAAAAGATGATAATAAGAGAAGAAATAGAATGCTAGTGGTAAATTATAAAGGATTGCAGTTTTCCTGAAGTACTAGTAAGTTACATTGTTTGTGTATACATACCTACACACATACATACAAAAGTAAATAATTTACTCAGGCAGTTGAGAATAGGGTATTTTTATGTAAACGCCCCCATACAGTTCTTTTTCTCGCCCCATAGAGATCGAGCCTTGAACCTCTGTTGAGAGCAATAAGTGGGTGGGTACGATTACTTTATGCCAGTTTTTCTTAAACTTACTTGTGCAACGGACCCCTTTATTGAAATGACTCAGCAGCGGACCCCTTATTGGGATAATTTCCCTCTTGGATTTAAGTGTTTTCAGCCTATAATATATAGCACTAAAATTGCTACTGAATTATTTATTATTAATGGATTATCTTCAACATAAATGTTTACATTTTACTTAAAGTAACTTTCACAACATTATTAATTTTGCCATTTTGCACACAAATTTTAGTGAACTTAACAACAACATTTCCTCCTACCTTATCCTGAGGACCCCTAGGAACATTCCACGGACCCCGGCGGGTCCGGGGACCACACTTTAAGGAACACAGCTTTATGCGGAATAGAGAGAGACTGGTGTCCTACAGACATCCGATCACAGCGCGTATTATTACCTTTCTTTCTGTGAGTAAACTTCTCATACGTCCCTTCAGGTGAAAAAAAAAAAAAAACGAAAAATCTTAATGAATTTTCAAAACAGCCCCTTTCCTTTTCATGAAGACTTTTATGGCCGAGGGTCAACAGACAAAGTTCCAATTGGCAGGAGAGATTCGCATTCATTTTCTTTTCTATTAAAAGTCGATTCATCTCAACTGAATTGGAAAGAAGTCCTTCCAGAATGACGCTGTCAACTTCCCCTCAGGTCAAGATCAGATTACAACTTCATTTCTCAAAGCTTTCTTCAACGTAGCATTTATTTTGTAATATACGAAATTTTAATGTATAGGTATACGTAAGAACCCTCGGTGTTTCACGGTAAAATTTAGCATTGCGAGCTGTGTAGTTCATTTATGTGTAGAAATGAAAAATAGAAGAGTTTTAAATTCTCGTAAAAAAAAATAAATAAAAAAAACATTCGTGTACCTTGTTGTTCATCTGAGAGTAAAATGGTTAACGATGCTGAAATATAGACCATTAAATCCCGATCCCTTTTTCTACGTATAACTCGGAAATATTAACAGATAATTACAGGGAAAAATTTATCAAGTTTGTACATGATACAGTTCTCGTTATGTTTTACTTACGTAATTCATTTGATATTGTTTTCTGCAAACCGTTTCAGGGAACATATTTTCAAGTGAAATAGATAATAACTTCAATCTCACAACGCGATACACACACACACTGGGCATTATTCGAGTGCTCTTAATTCTGCTTGTCATAATCGGGAATTAAGCCCAGCAATTTTCGCTTAGGTATGTATGTATATATATATATATATATATATATTATATATATATATATATATAATATATATATATATATATATATATATACATATATATATGTATATATATATATGTATATATATATATATATAATATATCATATATATATATAAATATATATATATATTATTGTTAGCTTCAACTGTTAGCATAAGATCTTTTAATGATCCCCCAACTTAACTTTTATACCATAAAGTGTAATCTCAGCTGTCTAAGCTATTTCTGGGTCTGTACTTGCCTTGCACAACCTTTTTCCCTTTACTTTCAAATCTTTCAGATAACTGGTTTTAATAGTCATTTGCTCCACATCCTCTTTCATGTCTACTAGTATCACGCTTTTCTGTTCTTACCTTCTGAGTTCGAAACCTTCCATGCACCCTCTCAGGTACGTACCCAGTAATGTTATGCTATGGTAATTAAATATAGCTGTCTGTCTCCCTTTTTACGACCTTTTTAACCTTTGTATCACCCATACGGCTCAATCTCACTTTTACCACAACACTGCAGCGTCTCTCTTGTAATCTTATCAGTTAGTGCTGCCTTGGCTCTCTTAAGCCTTCTCAATTGGCCTCCTCATATCCTCATAAGTCAATTCCAAAACCATTTGGCAACCTTTCACACATTTCCACTCAAGCATAATTTACCTCTGCATCTCTTCGATCCTTCACGTTCATCAGGTCTTCGAAATACTGCATGACTGCCTCTTTATTTCCATAACATAATCCGAGACTCTCCCCTTACCCCCCCCCCCCCCCCCCCCCACACACACACACATATGCAGTCTTACTTCAAGGAACTTACTGAAACTTTGATGACTGACACATTCATGAATAACCTCTCCAAAAAGAACAGGTTCTGTAAATAAACACACACACACACACACACACACACACACACACACACACACACACACACACATATATAATATATATATATATATATATATATATATAATATATATATATATATATATATATATATATATATGTGTGTGTGCGTTTGTTTGTTTGTTTGTTTGTTTGTATAATGGAACTCTAGCTTAGCGGTGCAGGGGTCTGCTCACCTTTGCAAGGTCAGCGTCATGGCCTACTGTTTACCAGCCTGCCCAACTGTAAATGGGTACTAGTGCCTGCTGGCCTTAAGAAATAGGGCCTCGGGCTATTAACTTCATCCTTCAGAACTTGCTGAGAAACCAGATGTTTTTCAATCGCTGTCACACTCCTTTCAAATTGGAAAATGCATTTGAGAGTATATACTGTGGTACACTAGGTTTGCAGTGTTGTTTTGTGAACCTTCCTCGGTGCTTTCTATTTGCAGAATATTTCCAGTTTTACTGTGGGAGAATGAAATAATCTTTGTTAAGAAATTCACAATTCCGTGAAAAAAAATAAAATTGTTTAAAATATATCCCCAATTATATAAAAAATATATTTATGTAAAAATATAAAACAAAGACTTTCGAACACTTGAACGGTGTTCCTCCTCAGTGTGACGTCACACTGATGAGGAACACCGTTCAAGTGTTCGAAAGTCTTTGTTTTATATTTTTACATAAATATATTTTTATATATAATTGTGGATATTTTTTAAACAATGAAATAATCCCTGTGGTCGCTCAGGTCGTGTATTCGTCAGAGAAAAATGCGATTTCTACCCACACGTATTTTTTCATTGTGGGTCTCGTGTAGTACCTTTGATGGTATCAATTCGGGTTTGATTGTGTTTGAAGCGATATGAATGGTCTGTATTTAACCCCGAATATAGATAGTAACAATGTCTGTTTACCGATGAAAGGCAGGTTAAATTTAAAGAATATAGATGAAGGTTGTACATAAACTGTGTTTATTTCGAAGTATAAACTATTCTGTTGGTTGAAAAATTACTCATGCACACAAAATGTATATATATATATATATATATATATATATATATATATATATATATATATATATATATATATATATATATATATATATCAGTATTACTGATATCTTTAGAAGAAAATAAACAGTACATCTAATTGTGATAATGGGGGATGCAAAGGATATCAAGTGGCAGAAAGAACTGACCAACGGAAAGCCTTTTGAATTGATTTTGAACTTCAAATACAACGAATGGATGTGTTGCAAGAGGAGGACAGTCGTCACAGAATGATCCTGGAACAATGAAAATGGCAAGAGAAAGACAGGAGAAAACAGCATAGTAATGAAATTAACTTGAATAAGAGAACTAGATGAATAAAAGGATAAGAAAAGGAAAAAAACAGTGGAAACCAAACGGAGAAACAGAAAGAGATACATATTCTAGAGCAGGTCACGAGCCTGAGAGAAAATTGCAAGGGAACGAGGGGAAGCGATTATCGGGGAAATTGGCTGGAAGGGGAAACAATTCAGGTTAAGGGGTCACATGCAAAAGGTCATAGAGAGAGAGAGAGAGAGAGAGAGGATCAACTCTGCTTTGAAAGGCAAATGAGACGAAGAGACTAATTATGAATTTTTTTTCATCTGTTCATCACCAGCCATGTGTTTATAAGCTCTGAAATTATTGATTTGGTTTTGTTTTCAATTTCTTGTCCCACTTTGAATTCCTTATCAGTTCTCGTTAGTGTGAAATAAGTTTTCTTATATTTTTCTTGAATTTTGATATAGTTGGACTTTGCTTATGTAGATTGCTTGTAACATGGACAGTTGATTGATGTAAATGATGTATTAATTTCCTATCATACTATGAATAAGCTATTTAAACACAATTGGTTGCTTGATATCTTGCAGCGTACTTCATCATAAGTGTTATCGTGTCTATGTCTTTGTACATAGTATAGAAACTGTATGAGGGGGTGGGGAGTGGCTACTAGAGAGTTATGAAGGAAATGAAGGGGGACGTTTTCATATTAATTGAAAAGTGGTAGTTTTACTTATATTCGGTGATTCTTGATCAAAAATGTTAGCAAACTACCTGAAAGCGAAAGGTATAGCCGTAGAAATTAATAGTTGTGGTTGGATTGATGATCTTTATTTTACACACATTATTATTATTATTATTATTATTATTATTATTATTATTATTATTATTATTATTATTAGGAAGGAGGCCTTCTCTGAGGGCAGTAGCATTGAACAATAGCTGTTTCAAGGGCATTTAATTTATATAGAATCTTCTCAATTCTTCTTATTATCTTTTTCTCGTCACCATGTAGCTGGTGTATTAAGTTTCCTAAGGACATGTAAAGATTTTCATTTGTCTTAGGTTTATTCCTCTAACGTGTCGACAGCGCACAGGCAGTCATCTATGAGAGTTTACAGTAAAGTGAATTAAGATACGTTTTACAAGTATTTATAGCATGCAAGGTCGCGTACAATCGGTGGGCGGGTCGGTGGGCAGGGATTTTAATTGGTCGTTGGATGGTAACGAAATCTCTCCCTGAGGCGTTCAGATCTCCGTGGTTTGGACGGAGTTATTAGCGTCGGTTGGGTGATGGTTGGGGTACCCACCTCGTGGGCGGCAGGCTGTGCAGTTAACATATCTTCCGCGCTCGTTCTCTCCCGTTTTCTCTCTCTGCTTCTTCCTCTCTTTCTCTCTTACTCTCTTTCTCTCTCTGCAAGTTCCACTCTCTCTCTCTCGTTCGCTCCTTCTCACTCTCTCTCTTTCTCTCTCTGCCTGTTCTCTCTCTCTCTCTCTTTCTCTTTCTGCTTCTTCTCTCTCTCTCTCTCTCTCTCTCTCTCTCTCTCTCTCTCTCTCTCTCTCTCTCTCTCTCTCTCGTGGTGGTATACGGAGTCGGTTGGTTTCTTGTGCTATTTCTTCATATGATGGTGGGAAGAAATTCTGTTTCTTTTACCGTGTTGATAGTCAGTTTTTTCTCTAATATGTGTAATACTTCAAGATAACGTAGGCATTTCCGTTCCGGTGTATGGTCAATAATTTGTATGTTCATTATAAGCTCAGCTCTTTCTGGTCTCCTGTTATGTTTTTCCCTATAGTGAATGAAAATGGCCCCTTCTTGAAGGTGGCAGGAGAGACGCTTGAACAGTGTCTGAGGACCTCCCTGAGGTATACACTAGTACCCTCGTAATACCCTCCCTCGAGGCAGGCCAGTAGTACCCTCCCCATGCACATGCACTATCCCCAGAGGCAGGTCATACTCCCCTTGCAATGCCTCCCTGCGCCGGCTAGCAGAAATGTGCTGAGCCCGTAAAATTGTGTGGCCGCTCTGTCTCCAAGCGAAATATGCTATCCAAGCACAGTTCACATGCATAAACACATCTTTATACACCCTTATGTGTTAAACAAAGACGAATATGTCTATTATAAACATGCGCCAATAAAGAAAACACGTCACTTCTGCTACTATGGGGAAAGAAAAGAAAATTTTTTTGACCTCTTGAACCAGTCTCAAAAAAGCCCCCAGGATTAAAAAAAAACACACAGTAACACTCACATGTCCAAAATAAGAGAAAACCACCCCGGAATCTGCGTAGAATACGTAAACGCGATCGGCGAGAAGGCACCTGGCAAACCCTCACTCACAAACGGGCAAATTTGATGACTCTAATAGAATTTCTTTCCTCAGACCACATCCCACGGATGGATATTTCTCTGCCCCCTTCACTTAGCAACTGAGATCTAACAATCCCCTCCATATTTAACTGGTCACCTATCTCTTCATTGGTGTTCCCAGGCATAAAAAAAAAAAACTTTTATACCGCTTTTTCACCGCCTGCCACCAAACCTGTAATGAGGTTATGAAAACATAATCCTCATTATTCATTTGGTAAAAGTGTAACTCAAGCGTCAAGGCAAACAACAAACAAACCAACAGCTCGCAACTTTCCTTTCTCTCTCTCTTTCCACCTCTCTCTAGCACCGATACCTCTCTCTCTCTCTCTCTCTCTCTCTCTCTCTCTCTCTCTCTCTCTCTCTCTCTCTCTCTCTCCACTCTAACAGGTAAATAAAATGAGAGAGTTGCATCATAAAATAAACATTTATTAAGTACCAAAACATAATGATCCAAGTCTTACTGACTAACTTAAAAAAAACCCAACAGTATAATGTCTGAATAGTATTGGTCACCAAATGTCTATTTCCCCCATCGGGACTCCCTCTCGGTCCCCCATGGTCCTTTGCCAGAACCGTCTGTTTCAAAGACATAGAACACACCTCGTAAGTACACACACAAGTTTAACAATCAGAGATTAAAGATTGGATATTACTGCAAACATGTCAAATAGATAACAAGCCACTCTTTGGCTAAAACAGTTCACAACTCACCCAAGCAGCCAGACTATTTCAAGCACAGATTATAAAGAAACTTCCGCTGAGCACCACGGCATCCTGCCTTTCTCTCAAAGCCGCCTCTATCAAAATCCCCCATAGACTTGTGTATCCTACATTATCAATAGAAGAGGCGCACACGCACACACGAACGCACAGTTCGTTAGCGCCTCACAATTACTGGCTGAATCCAGTTTCACAAAGGCACTTTGAGAAGAGTTCATAAACTGTCGTACATTGACTTGTCTAACTATGCAGTTTTATGTCACGCCACCCACAAAAACCCACTGATCAGCTTCTCTCAGGTCGCTGCTTCTCCACATTCCAATATGTCACAGCAAACCTATTGGCAATATATTATTAATCAAAACCCTAGGCCTTTCAAATGCCTTCGTAACAGGGGGAGCTGCTACATTTATTGATCTCCTCGTCTACCCAGCATTTAGTTAATTATTTTGATTTGTAAAACGGCAGCCATATTCCTCCAAATATCAGCTAATTTAGGCGGGAAACCA
>NC_061100.1:4871931-4881931 GCF_015104395.2 Macrobrachium nipponense | reverse complement strand
AAAATAGTGACTCGGAAAACAGAACTTAATTTGTGTGAAGATATTGTGATAGTGTAAGGCCAGCATAATATAAACACCACAATAACTACTACTTAAAGTAAACTATATCTTAGTTTTACCAGAGCTGCCCCGAAGGATCATATATTTTTAACGTGGCTAGGCACCAATTGGATACCTAGCAACGTAACCTACAGGTTATTATTGTGGAATCCGAACCACATAATATCGAGAAATTAATTTCTAATCACCAGAAATAAATTCCTTTGATTCCGAGTTGCGGTCGTGGGAAGCGAACTCGGGCTACCAGATTGATAGTCGAATAGGGAACCCACTCGTCCATAACAAATGAAAGAGGGTTGGGATAGTTACAGATGTTTCACTAACAGATTTAAAGTGCCTTGAATGTAGAGATGTAAACATTCATATGAGGTAGATTTTAAGCCTTGATGAAGCGTGGCAACGTCGCTAAAGATAGCCTGTTGTAGGAATTACGCTGGAAGCTTTAGGCATGGCCCATTAAATCCCATTGTGCTTTTGCTATTCCAAGCTATGACTCCGGCACCTGGTAGCGAGTTGTAGCCATGTTGGGAAGGTTGTGGGGCTAGCAGCCCCATTGCAGAAATCCTGCTTAAATTCGGTAGGGTTGTATTTTTCGAAGCATACTTCTCTAAATAAAAAATTGTCTGTGAATAATTATGATACTTTCGTTTCATTCTCCAGCTTTAAAAGAATTCTGGAATAGCTTAGTTGAGTGAAAGGATAAAAACTTAATTTTGTCATGAATATGCGGCTTGAAATGTGAAAGAATGGAAGAAGGTTCCCCATTTCGTGTCCTTTGCTTCATTGCCGGACGTTGGGTCTCGAACGTGGGAAAGTTCTCACCTGCCTCGACGCAACAACAATGATGCCGCTTGATTGAAACTCCTCTGCGCCACAGAATGGTATTTCTTACCTTCGAATAAGGCGCGCGTGTGCACTCACACACACACACACACACACACGCACGTTACCCTTCTATTATTCTTCCTTTCTGTTTGGAAATGGATGTATATTTTGAGAGGTAGAAGAAAAAAGATAGAGAAAGTCATGGTGTTACAACAATTCTCTCCAGGGTACTGGGAAGGAATATTATTAGTCAGACGAGTGGTATTTTTAGGTTTGTGGAGGAAGCAGGCTTCCTACAAAATTTATAACTTTTTACAGTAAAGTGTAAATGATGTCATACTTGTAACCTAAGCGTACATAAGATGAAATTTTTTTTTTAATTTTTACTTATTTATTATCTATTTTTTTTATTACATAACGGTATATTTCCGGCGTCGATGACCTAAGTTGTTGTGACGACAATGGTACATTTTTACATCAATCAATCAATCAATCTTTTATATTTTATCAAACTTTGCTCTGATCCTTCCATCATTGATAAAGCGTAGGTCGGAAAATATAAAGATGGTTTGATTTCCATTCGTTTTATTTTTCTCTTATACTGTCGACAGATATCCCCGAATGAGCAATGCTAGATGAGGATGTCATGAAGCTATTGTGCTGTCGCAGGCTGCTCCGAATTCCCCTGTTGTAGAGATTAATGTTTAATCTTCTTGCATTGTTGTGGTCAGGGGAGGCAGAGAGGGAGGTCTGGGGTTTCTTAAGGTCTTAAAGAAGATAAGAGGCTTCGAAGTTAGTCCAACTTTGCGTCAGACCGTGAATTGATATTTGAGTAAAATATTTAATCGTTAAGCTCTAGAAAGGGTAGAAAGGGAGACGGCTACCCCATATGCTGGCGACCTTGGGTATGTTGGGTCTTTTTAAAAAAGGAAGTAAAGAACATATAAATGAGCATTCATTCTTCTCAGTGGCGCAACTCTTAATGTAGAGAGAAAAATAATTTTTAGAAAATATTTCCTTTTGGGTAGTTCTTTATAGTAAAGGAAAATAGATGAATAAACAGTTCATCTTTAATGTAAGGGTAATACCGATTACAGAAGATCAAGCAGGAAACTGATATAAATATTTGGAAGGATCCCTTATCATCTCGTAACGTAATTTCATGTATTAGTCCATACACAAAAATATCTAACGTCCATAGGGCGGTAACATACCCTAGTCTTGAAACGAACTTTACTGCAACAATATCATTCTCAGTCTGCATGTTCTGACGCACATTTTGCCTTCTTCATTGACAAGGAGGTTAAGTTTTGACGGTGTTCGTTCATTTTCCTATGTGGTTGTTTGTTAGTAGGTTTTAGCGGGATTGTGCATAATTTTTTATTTTTATTTTACTAACGTTGGCCGCTGAGATTGGTAATAAGTTATATGATATCAGTGAGATCCAGGTTTCTTCCCCCGTAGGGGGTTAGTGCCGTCAATGCACCTCACGTGGTGCAATGTTGGCATTACTTAAGGTTCTTTGCAGCGTCCCTTCGGACCCTAGCAGCAACGCCTTTCATTCCTTTGACTGTACCTCCTTTCATATTATCTTTCTTCCATCTTACTTTCCACCCTTTCCTAACAATTGATTTACCTATCAAATCTTTTTCACTGTCAATTTCCGTTGCAGTGCTGAATGACGTTAGTTGCCCCAGTGCTTGGCATTATGCCTAAAACCTATAAATCAATCAATCAATCCATGTTTCTTAAAGGGCCTTTGGGGTGAGTGAGTTTTCCTGGTGGGCTGATTTTGACTCTTAAGAAGTTGCCTTCGACACCATACAACCTCCGTCTCTTCCACATTCCAGCCCGTTGAATTCTATGAAGGTCTCTTCTTAAGTTCAAATTTACCACATACATCTCTTCATTCAGCTTATCATGCAGCTGTTTCGTGAAAACGAATTAATTCACATGCACTCTCATGACCATGCCCTCTGTACCGTACTCTGCCAATTCTATTGTTACCTGTCCTATTCTCGTATCATATTCACATAATGCACCTTCCCTGGTATACTGAGTAAAGCTACATCTCCATAGTTCTTACTGCCACCTATATCCCAATTGCCCTAATACCCAAGAGGCATTATTTCGGTAACCAATTCCATCGGAATCTACTTTTATATTAAACCCTTGAATATGGAATCGGATGTAATTATGAAAACATTCCAGGTGGTGGAGGTGACGGGAAGGGATTTATGGATGTGTGGTGGAACAGATGCACACTCACTAGGATTGGTGGAACTGCGCAACCCCACAACTCTGGGAGAAAGATTTACTTCATCGTCAGCCATTACAGTAAAGGAGAGCCATTAATGTCTCTCTAATGGGGTTCTATGAGGAATTTTAGCCAAGAGAGATCAGGTGGGGATACGGGACACCTTTTGGCGTCGGGTTGTCAGTGTGTGTGTGTGTGTGTGTGAGAGAGAGAGAGAGAGAGAGAGAAGAGAGAGAGAGAGAGAGAATACCATTGATAATCTGGTACTCTTTTGTGTAATCATGTGAATTAACAAGAAGTGGTTTTTGTCCCATTATAATTTGGGTTTCATTTGGCCTTTGCATGAGTGAATGGATGATTAAAGTAATGATTAAACAAAGGATCAAAAGTTAAAAAAGGTTCGAATAACTTAAATTATCAAATGGCATAAAACATAGCAAATGATTGCTCTGCAGGGTCCATGCCGACGGATCGAATGAATCATTCAGAATTTGATGCAACTAGGAACCATTTCTCAAATAATTCTGTTAACTCGTTTTATAAAAGAGAGTATTATCACCGCTCCAGCTGGAAGGGTCGCTCAGAGTGAGAACGCTTCTTTGAAACTGTTTTTGAAAGAAATAATCGGTTCCGGAATAAATTTGAGATTAATGAATTCGAAGTTCCCCAACAATTTAGGCGGCAGGTGTCTCGATGCTGCATGGAGACCCCTTTTGGGGGAGGAAGCTCTTCTTAAAAATGATTTTGGGGGTAAAATATCCTGCAATTTTAATACTGACCCTCCTGAGACCTGCCACAAACAGGCAATGATATTGTTGCTTTTGTTTTGGCTATTTTGGTTTATTCATTCAGGATAAAAGGTTAATAAGGTACATAAGCTAATGCCCCTTTTCTAGCCCAGGCCCGAAGAAAACAAGTAAGAGGAGGAAGGAGGAAGAGTGGGATTTTAACCTAAAGTAAAACAAACAAATGTCGTCTGAACGTTTGGGAATAATTCACCGAATGGAACTCCTGACTTTAATTTTATTTAATCGCTTTTGGGAAGTTTTCAGAAATGATTAGCCAGATGGTGGAGTGTTTGACATTGTACTGAACAAGTCATAACCCTCAGGCCATCCAGAGCAGCGAACAGAATTAACAGTAAATTCTTAAAGCTGATCGACGCTGAACCGGATCAGAATTGCAAAAAGAAAGAAAAAAAAAACAAAAATGTACGTCTGGATCTGATGTGGGTCGGTGAAGTTCGCTTTCGCCTTTTAATTTTTTTCTTTTTTATTGGTGATAAGAATAAATGAAGTAGGATAAAAGGAAGGTACGAGAGGTGGAGAAGAATGAGAGGAAAATAAATTTAAAGTGCTGTCACTTTTGTTCACTTAAATAACTAGGCATTTAATCACGATGCCTAGCCATGAGGGAACTTTTCTGTCATCAGTTCCCAGATGTCTTGTAGAGCAATTTTTGTGCTGACGTTGCTTTACCTGGCCCAGCTTCTTAAGGTTTTGTTCCAATTCAGATTTAGAACATTTAATCAGCTTTGGGTTTTTTTTCCGCAGGTATCAGTTTTCTCACATAGACAACGAAATTCACACTTTCTTGAAAGTTAATTATTTATTCTTTAAGCTTGACAGAGATTGCATTACTGTTTGAAAGTGCCCTGCTCCAGTCCCTACATATTTTATTTTAGATTTTTCAACCAATTTCTATGAATGTTAGTACATAAATTTTCTCTTGCTCGTAAAATTTTGTATTCCCCCACAGGTATCTGTATTTTGCTCTATCACTTTTTACTTGGGAGCCTCCAGTTCTTTATATCTTTTTGATAAGGGTGTGGAGGTTTGTTTTATAAAAATGTGGACATGTGATGTACTACTACTATTAATAATAATAATAATAATAATAATAATAATAATAATAATAATAATAATAATAATAATAATAATAACATTATTGAGTCCTCTTCGTGTAAGAACCTGGGTTCGATTCCTGGGCGAGGCGGAACGATTCCAACTCATACCGTGATAACCCACTGGATTTATATTGACCTGAGCAAAGCATGGAAATTTAATGCTTGTGGTAGGTTTCATCGCATTAATCTTGCTCTGGAAGGTTTAATACCTACTTGAACCACTGCCTTCCCCTACGAACGCATAGTTCTCATGGGAAGGCCGACTCCTGTTACGCTGAAGTTCTTTGGCAGATCCTCGGTTTTCAATAATATCTCCTTTCCCTCTTGTAAGCAAAATTGGCTATCAACAGACACCAAGAACGAATATTGCATGGGGTATGACATTCATAAATATTTATGTTTTGCTCTAATTTTTGTCGATAAGAACCCAATGCAATGTGTGCGCTATATTGCATTACGATTGAGAGAGAGAGAGAGAGAGAGAGAGAGAGAGAGAGAATATCCAATGAATGCTCTCACCTTAGGCGCAGAGCAATGATTGTTACTTCGTCGTTGCCCTGATATTTTGAATTATGTTATCTTTCTCTCTCTCTCCCCGTCTTCGATCTGCAACGGACGGCTGACCCTTTTACTGTACCTCCTTTCACATTCTCTTTCTTCATCTACTTTCCACCGTCTCCTAACAACTGATTCTTGGTGCAACTGCGAGGATTTCCTCCTGTTAAAACTTTGAAACCTTTTACTGTCAATTTCCATTTCAGCGTTGAATGACCTCAGGTCACAGTGCTTGGCCTTTAGCCTAAATTCTATAGTCAACTCAACTCAACTCAACTGGCGCCTCGGTGGCCGCGAGTTCGATTCTCGGACATTCCATTGAAGTGTGAGAGATGTGTATTTCTGTTGATAGAAGTTCACTGTCGACGTGGTTCGGAAGTCACGTAAAGCCGTTGGTCCCGTTGCTGAATAACCACTGGTTCCATGCAACGTAAAAACACCATACAAACAAACAAACAAACAAACAAACTCAACTCAACTCAACAGACTGCTGACTTCAGCTGGCAAAATTCACTGCTGAGTCATCAGACGCAGAACGGGTTTTAAAGAAATAAAATATGAAATGTTGCTCTGGTGTAGTTGATGCAGACGTGAAATCCTTCACACTTATTATTTCCTCTAGAACAACTCGGCGCTAAGGCAACAATGAAAAAATGTCGCAACGCTTGTTTTGTATCTGGTTATCGGATCTGAGTTGTTGCGAAAGATTTATTCACACATATTTTTAATATTCTCATATTTTCCTTACTTTAAGCTGCGTCATTTCGCCGCCTCTTAAAGCTTAAAGGAGTTAGTCGTGCGTTTCAGTAAGGCGTTCAAGTCTCAAAAAGTTATTGTGAGAGTAAATAATTCCCTTCCGTATTCTTTAGGCGTAGAAATGGGGCATATAGTATATAAGCGCTCATCCAAATGTTGTATATACTGATTCTTTGCTGGCGACTTTGGTGTTTATTTTCCCCTCATGGCCGTTGTGCAACATGTAAAGGGGAATTCGTGTTTAGATTAAAGAATGGAGGGACTTTTCAGGGCTTATCTTAGATGAATAGTCTTTTATTTCAACCTAAATCGCTTTGTAAACATGGAAAGTCGTTGCTACGTACAATAAAATGTAAGTTGCATTCGACAGTTTTCTCTCTCTCTCTCTCTCTCTCCATGGTAAAGTGGTTGCCTGAAGAAGCAAATAAACTCGTTTTCGATCGATAAGCGTAGAAGGAACGATGCTAACGAGTTAGAGAGAGAGAGAAGGGGGGGATGGGTGCGGTGGGGGAAGAGAGCAAGGGAGATAATATAACAGACGTGAATGATCGGTAGTTACCCCTTTTAATTAGATATCAGCATATAATTAAAAAGGGAGGGGCGCCTTGACGAGGTAATCCTCACTTATATCGAGAAGACATTCAAGGCAGTTATTAAAATGTCGCTTTATTTCGCTCCAGAGGCTAAATATGCGCCCTCCCCTACCCCCATTTTTTTTTTTTAACTTGTCAATCATTCTTCCTATTTCATGAACCTCCTCCACTTTGTGGTCATGATCAAACGGTTCCTTTTTCATTTGATTTAGGGAAATGCAACTTTAGTTTTGTTTAATGTAATTGTTTGCTGAGTGAGAATCCCTACTCTTCACATTATTATTATTATATTATTATTATTATTATTATTATTATTATTATTATTATTGATCAGAAAATAAGCCTCGGATCATATGGAACAAGCCAGTAGTTTATTTTTTATAAAACACGAACGATATTCCGTTATTATCTCTTATTCTTTCAGTAACACAATGTTTACATTCGGGTAGACAATATCTACCGTTGATGTCCTGTTCATAAAACCATAAATAATGAAGTGCTTTCTCATTATTAAAACACACTCATCATCAGGAATTTAAAGATGGGTTCCCATCCTCTCTCGTCATTTTTAGTTTTCTGTAAAAGAAAACTATTGTACTGGCTTTGTATGTCCGTCCTGAGTTCGATTCCCTGCCCTGCCAACGTGGAATCGGAGGAATTTATTTCTGGTGGTTAGGAATTAATTTCTCGATATAATGTGGTTCGGATTCCACAATAAGCTGTAGGTCACGTTGCTAGGTAACCAATTGGTTCCTAGCCACGTAAAAATATCTAATCCTTCGGGCCAGCCCTGGGAGAGCTGTTAATCAGCTCAGTGGTCTGGTTATACTGAGATATACTTACCTTTTTGTATGTCCGCCCGCCCTCAGATCTTAATTAAAGACTACTGAGGCTAGAGGGCTGCAAATTGGTATGTTGATCATCCATCCTCCAGTCATCTAATATACCAAATGGCAGCGCTCTAGCCTCAGCAGATTTCTATTTTGTTTAAGGTGAAGTTAGCCGAGTTGCGTTCGCCGCAACTAAGAGTTTCATGGGCCGTGGCTGAGGCCACCACCGAACAGAAAACTCGATTGAGTTTTAAGTCTTATTGATAAGGATCCCAAAAACTCTTCATCTAAGTAATGGGACGTATTTGAAAATTGTTCAAAGATAAGAAAAAACAGTAAAGAATACTTGATTATAATATTATATATTTTGAAATGTAGAGTTGCCTGATATTGTTTTTAATTTTTAAGAGTTGCTTACTATTATTATTTATCAAGGGTTACGACTTAAACAATGAGGTTTACATATATGAACCTACACGTTTTATACAGCAGATAAAGCAGAGGAACAGTATGTTAAACATTTAGATCCATAGATAGTAAAACTAACGAGATAAAATGCCTTTTTGGCCGGAAATATCTCTTTTGGAAGATGAAAGGAAGCGAACAATGATGAATGTCTGGGTCACATGGCATAGAAATTTTACTTCGTTCTTTTTCAGTCCATTTTTTGGCCAATCGGAAAGTAATTTCTGGCATTTTTCCTACTGTCGTTCCTTCCTACACAGCAATTTAATCACAGCAGAATGCTACCTTTTTTTTCTCCCGACTTTGCTCACGAAAGTTTTGGATTGAATTACAGTTTTTTAAATATTCTATTGATTTAATTTTTGGGGGGATGTTGGTAGATCTTATTCCGAGACATATTAATGATTTTTTAGACAATATTTGTATTCTTCAGATATGAGTGTCAGACCTTTTAAAGACTTTAAAATTTGTAAATGTTTTACTCTTAGTGCAGGATTTACGCTGATTTATATATATATATATATATATATATATATATATATATATATATATATATATATATATATATATATATATATATATTATATATATATATATATATATATATAATATAGTATATACATACATACATACATACATACATACATACATACGTATTTATATTGCAAAATACGCTAGTACGCTTCTATGGGAAATTTTAAGGAATGATGTGATTATGACTAACATTACACTCCAGACAGAGTATCCTTTGATGAGAAATGTAGTGACACTGACTTCCTGCCTGTTGAATTAAACATATTGCCAGAAACTAAATGATCCATGAATTTCAGATATAGTAAAAAAAATGTATGACAGGGCATATAATGATGCCCAACTTTCATTCTGGATTAACAGCATTTGGTACAAATCAGACGATGGATGAGATTTGACCATTTTGGAAATAGAGGCGATCGAGATGTCCCCAGGGAGCAAAGAGGAGAAGGCTAAAAGCCCTTCCCTCCTCGACGACCTCTTCCCCCATAATTTGAATCCTGGAGCCTCTGTTCCCCTCGTTGGATTCCTCCCTCGCTGCGTTCCTTTCCCCTCTGCTGCTTAGCGAATGCATTCCTCCCTCAGTCTTTCTCGTGATCTTGTGGATTCCAAGTTTCTGATTAATCGTTCAAGTTTTTTTTTCTTCAGTTACAGGTCGGATTTTGCTGATCCATCTCTCACGCCAAGAGAATGTAAAGTCATTGTCCGTTTCCAGCTTATTATAATTCGATTAATATGGAAATTAAATTTGCGTAGAATTCTGTCAAGAAATGGGCTCATGGTTGTAGCAGCTACTTTGGAAATGGCTTGGGTTTATGACACTGATTTACATCCTGATTGAAACTCCCTCTCTCTCTCTCTTCTCCTCCTCTTATCTCTCTCTTTCTCTCTCTCTCCTCTCTCTCTCTCTCTCTCTCTCTCTCTCTCTCTCTCATTATTGCCTATAGCAGGCAACGATAACCGGGTCCACATCTCCAAGGCCAGAATGCAGAAGCTGTCGTGTTTACGGAGTCATGAAGCTATAAGTCTGCCCTGCTTCATTCACCCTGAAGTTTGTAACGATATTTCATTCAGAAAACAACTTAGCAATGTGGAAGAGAATGAATAAAAGGTTTAGTATATCTGCAACTAGATCTGTGTAAAAGGCGAATTATTGGTTTGATACAGTACGCACCGATTAGAGCATATACCAAAGTGTACAAATTCATTATATCCAAGACTC
>NC_061100.1:4848149-4871431 GCF_015104395.2 Macrobrachium nipponense | reverse complement strand
GGCAAATGGTTTGATGAGAATGAGTTGGAAAAATAATAACTATTAATGGCCATTAATAGTTGCCAATTTTTGCCCGTGATTCTCGCCGAATATTGGGTTCGCTGTCTGAAGTTTCTTCGATTTCGTCATTGTAGTTAGGTTGTGCTTAAACCAGGCTGCATTTTTCTGCTGTTTTTTATGCCTCCTCAGCATTTAGCTAAGTAGGTTGTTGTTACACACACACACACACACACACACACATATATATATATATATATATATATATATATATATATATATATATATATATATATATATATATATATATATATATATCCTAGAATCCGGCACACCTGGAGAATGAGTAACCTTTCCAAACAAGCATAAACATGGGTACAATTTAAGAACAAAAAGATTAAGTCCAACTGCTCAGACACAGGGACAAGACAATTAAAGGATTATACAGGACGACAGCTGACCACAATCAGATCTTTGGTAAACAAAAACTTAATCACAAAACATATTAAACATACATATACAAAGAAAATATATCTAAGGCAACTAACTTGTATTTAAGTCTGTAATTATATCTTTGAGGTCATCCTTAAACAGGTTACAAATACAAGGGTCTAAATGAAACAGGCCACGACTAATATTAAAATTACAATGGGAAGTAAGTTGCATTATGGCACATTCTAAAAGATTTTGTGATAAGACATCTTTTGATCTTGCAATTACTGAACTACCAATCCAATTTATCCGGTGGTTGTTTTCACTTAAATGAATGAATATTGTATTAGATGTTTGCCCAATTTTGACAGAATATTTATGCTGTTTTAATCTTACTTCTAAGCCCTTGCTTGACCGTCTGAGATAAAGAGAGGGGCAGGCCACACTTGGAATTTTATATATTATGCTGTTGCTTTCCCTGGGGCCATTTTTTATTAACATTCCTTGTAGTGTGTTATTTTAGAAAAAAACAAGGTTGACCTTAAAGGCTTTTAACAATGATTTAATGGTTTCAAATCCGTTAAAATAAGCAAACGGAGAATGTTAGATGAGAATATCTAGACGCACTCGAAAAATAGTAATAAAATATAGATGAAAGTAGATTTACGATGAAATAGAATATCTAATAAGAATATCAAATCTTGCAACTTTCCAGTAGGGCGATACTTGATGGTTGCGAAAATAAGCATCACTTTACATTAAAAAAACCTAAAACCTTCAATTTTTATGATCAAGTTTTTATAAGAATAACCAAAATTTATAAAGATTTTCGTATATGTTACATGCTTTCTTTGCCAAGACAACGTACATTCAGTATGCACAACTTACATTAAAAAACATAAATCCTTTAATTTTCATGGTCAAGTTTCCATAAAATTAACGGAAATTTATAAAGACGTTCGTTTATGTTATATACTTTCATTGCAAAAACACAACGCGCACTGTAAAATGTCATACCTTACATTCAGTATGACCGTTAAGAGCAAAGGGAATATTCTCTCTCGCAAACCTGGAATGGGAGGACCGCGTCCTACGAGAGTCTGGACCTCAAGAATCAGGCTGCTGCCGCCCAGTGAAGCCTGGGTTTATAGGGCGGATACTTCCATTCTAGACGTCTCTTGTTCTGTTTTGCATATGCTGTTCATTCCCTGAGACTTTCGTCCTGATATTCGAAGTAAAGAGAATGAAGAAGGAAGTAGAGATAACGGATTACTTCATCGTTTGTTGTTCTTCTCTTTGTAAACAATTGCACGTAAAGTTGTGTGAGTTTCTACGAAAGTTTGCCAAAGGTGAACATCGTTATTAGGAAGTGATTAGGTTTTGGGAACTACGGGAATGTGACTTTTGGAGAGAAGGGACCTTCTTGCAGCCATGTTTCAAATGTATATATTTGTATTCATCGGAGCTTTACGTTGGCAGATGTATGCTGTCTCTGAATGCCTTTATTTTTTTTATTGTTTTTAGAATACTTCGCAGAACAAGGCACTGGTTAAGAATGCCATAAGTTTTATCAGAGTAATAGTCAGACCTTGAGTAGGACAAACAGAAATTGGCTCGTCAGACGCCTCATATAGGGCTGAAATGAAGCGAGCAATTATCCTGTTACAGGTTAAACAAAAGGCAATCTTCTCACCTTTAAAATGTACAAACTGCGTTTGTTCCATATCGCTAACAAGCTATCTTTTAACGTATAATTATTCTGAGGACAGCAATTTTTTATGTCGTTGCTTCCAAGTACTTTTTTAACTGCAGAAACGTCAAAGTGGGTAGATGAAAAATTACTGTATACTGAAGTGAGAAGAGTAATATAACCCATCAATATTAACAAGAGATACTGAGTGAGAAAGTTTTGATAATATGCATATGGCAAAGCGTTTATCTAATATTATTGCTAATGTACAAAATATATTCTACATTAGGCAGCGTCTACCGGAATGTATCGCGTGCACGTTTCAAATCTTCGTATGCGCGTGCGCGAAAATAAACAAAGACGTTCTCAGATTCTGTGAGCTTCTTGAGCTGTGTGAAATGTCAGAATTTCTTTTAAGCTACACTTTGTGGCGACGCTACAGATCTCCATTAAGCGTTAGATGAAGCTACAACGCTTTCTGGAAACTGGCGACGAAGCAGCAGAAAATCTCTTTAGCGGCAAGTGAAACAAATGAAATGAGAGTTTATTTGAAAGCAGTAGATAAAGCAAAGCGAGAGTTCCTTTTTTAAGCGCGACAGGCGAAGTTGCAAAGCTCCTTTGAAACTACGGGTGGTACAATATAACTTCTTGGAATCGTCAGGTGATGATAAAACACGTTGGAAGCGGCACAGTGCCTCTGTAATAGCATATCAAGGGGCCGACCTTTAAAATGGCAAGTACAACTTCATAGCTTTACAGTGGTAGGTGAAGAAGCAAAGCTTCTCTTAGTGGTGAGCTACTCGGCCAAACTTCTTTGAAGCGACATCGCTCCTTTGACAAGGCCGATGAAAAAATAAAGCTCTTTGAACTGGAAACCACAATACAGGCGAGATAAGATACACATTAATTAATAAAGGGAGCCTGTGCAAGTCTGAGACTCAAACCTCTGCCTTCGGAGATCCCGTCTAGGCCTTGGGAATGTTTACGAAATCACTTAGTTTTAGGGGAAGACGTAGCCTACTTTGTGTTTTCATGGGGAAAAAAAAAGGAAATAAAGAAAGTCATCAATCCCACTTGAATAATACTCCGGTTACAGAGGTAGTACGGGAACACTTCAGAATATGACATGGGGCGCCACAGGGAACGACAGGGGTAGAATGTTTTGGGAGATGAGAGTGTAGAGGTATATAGGAGGGTCAAGAACACTCGCATAAAATGTCCTTTCCTTTCAGTCTGCTGGAAGTGTGTTAGATCTAATAGATTATGCAACGTTTTCTGTATACCACAGCTACTGTAAAGGCATACTCTTTGAACACAAAAGAAATTTCTCTCATAATTTTGTAAAATTTATTTCTGCTCCTCGTATTTATTTCGGCTTACAATCGAGGAAACAGTGTTCGATCCCCGAACGGGGCACAGAAAGACTTTCTTGTGAATCCTGTATGTCTCTTGACCAGAGCAGTGGAAAATGTACCTGGTTGTTAGTCAGCTGTTGTGTGTTCTATTTGCCGTTGAAAACGAAGAGAATATAGAGAAAAGAAATAGCATACGATATTTATGCTTCATCGAAGTGGATATCGTTGTAATATAATAGAAAATACGAAGGCGTTATCGAAGTCAGCCTCAGTCCCACAAGGGAGAAAAACATTTATCAGATGTTCACAAGACATTTCCGCCTGTCTCTTCGTTTAACATGAAATTCGATGGAGACAATTTTGGTAAAAATGCGTTTACCGATTGCAGGTTTCTCTCTCTCTTTTTTTCATTCATTTATTTTTTGTTTTTGTTTTGTTTTTGTTTTTATTGACGGGCTCAATTTTCTTCTTTTGGGGTTTCCATTTTTACCCACCGTCAAATGCTGAGCAACCTTTCCACTATATTTTGTCCTATTGCAGCCTCCCACGGAGTACGTATGTATGTAGTATGTGTGTGTGTATGTAGTGTTATGTTGTGTGTGTAATGTAATGTATGTTAAAAAAAATGTAAATTGTAAAATAGCCACAATGCCCTCTTAACAATTACATATATGGTAAAAAGTGCCCAGTAGATTCCACATGTATATGTGTATATACTATAAATATGCATATTGTATATGTTTATGTATCAATTTATTTACATAGCTATATTATTTTATTTTATATATATTATTGGCTATATTATATTATTATATATATATATATATATTATATATTATATATATAATATATATATATATATATATATATATATATATATATCCATTTATTTTGCAATATTCATCCACTTGTATATTAATCCATTCAAACTAAATGCAGCGATAGCGTGAAATCAAATTCAAGAGCATCAGCACACATGCGCATAAATACATACCGTGCAAATATGCAGTATGTGTGCATATATATATATATATATATATATATATATATATATATATATATATATATATATATATATATATATAGTATGTATGTAGTGGAAATATACATAGATATGAATGCATTAAGTTACAAATGTCCTTTAATGTCTAATTCGCTCTTCATCGGAATTAATATATTTTCATATATTTAAGTGAAGGGGAATTTTTTTAGTTGATAAGAAATTCGTCGGCTCATGGGCTCCATCCACGGAACCAAGAATTTCGTATCGACTAAAAAGATTCCCCTTCGGGTAACATACATTAAAATATATTAATTCCGTGGTAGAGCGAATTCTTAGGTATTAAAGGACATTTGTAGCTTAATGCATTTATATGAATCAAGGTGATGTGGTAAAATTCATAGAAAGATATGTTTACTTAAATAAATTTTCCTTAGGTAACATTAGCTACTTATTGTTTGCCGAATCGTGGATGAACATTGTGGTGTGCACGATGTTCTTTCATTTCGAGAACCCTTCGACCTTAGTCTGTTGTTTTAGGTCTTCTATTCCTCTCTCCCCGATATGTCCACTTTAGGGTCTAAATTCTTCATGCCCAACCTATTATCGTCTGCTTTTTCCAGATACATAAACCACCTCAAAATGACTCGTCCATCCTGCCACCCGTGGTGACCTTTGAACCACTTTTGCCTACCTTATTGTTTCTCAACCTCTAATTTTTCCAATAACTTATAATACTCAGAAATACAGCTCAAATTCAACCTTATTTTTCTATCATTTGCATTGACCACGCAAACTTCACTTTCACTAAGTAGAGTTGGTTCAACAATCAGTTTCTTCTAATGCCTTATAGTACTCAAAAATGCTTCTCAAAGTCAAACTTACACTTCTTTCATTTGCACTGACCACGCAAACTTCATTTTCATAAACCAGAGTTTATTCAACAATCTGTTTCATGCTATTTCCCTTACGTTACCAAGTCTGTAACTCACTTCTGTGTCATACTACTAACAACTGTCATATCTTCTCTCATGTGGGTATATGTGATCAGAGAGGAAAGCGTAACGTTAAGATAAGAAATATAGGTGAGGTAATAATATGCAAATATTCATTCGACAACGAATAAGGATAAAAGTAAATTTAAGATGAAGTAATAAAGGACACATGGTTCTTAAAAGTAGCATCAAAGACTCACTTAAACTTGCGAGCATCCACATCAGTGCCAATGAGATGAAGATTTCCGCTGATATTATCTTTAAAAAAGAAAATTGAACAAAAAAATCTGGCTTCATGGTAAACTTGAGCTGAAATGTCGCGATACTGTAACCAGCTTCATCAATTCGGAGAAAAGACTTGCAATAGAAGGGAAAGATTTAGTTCCAGCAAAAATAGAGCTTTACCATGGTGACGCTATTTCGGAACCAGATATATCATCACTACCTCATCGATTGCAGTAAGACTTTGCCACATTGCAGTAAATATCTGAAACCCCAGCCATTGCAGTTTTCGGTAATTTATGGAATATGAATCGTAGATAATTCTCTTTGATGACAGGTGAAGATGGGGGAGGGGGAAAGGGAATGGGGTGCGGGTTTGAGACCTGCCCTCTTAGATACGTTGGGTCAAATGATGGCCACTTGCCAAATTTTGCCTAGATCGGTCAAGTAATTCGGATATCTATAGCACACAAAGCTACAAACCTTCAAACATTCACTTATATATATATATATATATATATATATATATATATATATATATATATATATATATATATATATATATATATACTATGTATATATATATATATACATGTGTGTGTGTGTGTGGTGAGAACCCAGGTCAAGTGTTTTGTGAAAACAAGATTTATGAATAGCGTATAGCGATATTGAAAAGACAAAAGACGAAAGACTTCATTAAGACTTGAGGTGTAGTCTTGTAGACTTAATAACAGATGAGGACAAAACACAGTATCCGGATTCGTTCGAGTCTTTGGAATTATGGAAATATTGTCATGTTTCCTTTAAAAGGAAAATAACAACTGAGATCAAAATGCTGACTAATAAAATAATCAAAATGATGTCTGCAGAAGCGAAAATGATTTCAAGAACGAGAACTATGATGATATAAATAAAAAAAAAATGCGACTCAATGAAGTGAGACCATCCACTGATTGAACTAATTAAGCGAAGACCAGATTTCACTATGGAGTGTATTGGTGTATTGGGCTTCGTTAAGGGATGGGCTGCTTTACCATCTTTTCAAACCTCTAATCCAAATTAGCTTCGTTAGCCTGAAGGACCTCCGAAACACAGCCGCCTCTTCCTTCTCGCTTCCCAAAAACTCCGTGACAAATGAAACTCAAATCTATTTGGAGATTTCGAGCCTGGTTTCTTCCTCTGACGCTGAATAAGGGACTTAATGAAATCTCCTGAATTCCGTCGATATTCTCGGTATGTTTTTTTTTAATATAAGTATGTGAAACTGCTAAAGACAAAACTGTTTGTATTTTATTGCTTGTTATAACTCCTTGCCGTCGGTTTCACGCTGTATCGGCATTCATATGGACATATTTCAATGAAGTTTGTCAGTACCTACTAGAACCTTTTATGATATATATTATTCGTTAGTTTAGACAAAACTACTGTTTCTAGATGTAAACCATTAGATATGAATATAATGATGCAGAGAGAGAGAGAGAGAGAGAGAGAGAGAGAGAGAGAGAGAGAGAGAGAGAGAGATGCAGGAGCAACGTAATTCCTGGTGTAGGCAATAAACAAACTATATAGAAATCGAAAAATTGTACCACCTTACCGATAAATATCTTTAAAATAAAATCAGTATATCTAATCCTATTTGTAACAAACGCCCAATTTTGCTTGCACTTCTCTGAACATTTAAATGGTTCTATGGTCTCATTTTCGCTTACTCGGGGAGTATGTCTTCACACTACTTTGTTGTTGTTGTTGTTGTTGTTAGGGGTGAGGTTGGAAAGGTCTGTGGAAGAATCTAAAAAGATCTGAAAAAGGTGTAACGCGTTGAGCTAAAGAAACAGGAATTGTAGGATAGGAGCTGTGTGATTCATTTATTAGAATGAAAATGTAAAAAATAAATAATGTGCATGTTGAATAGTATAGAAAATTTTCAAAAACAAAATATCGAGTATTTATTTTAATTTTCGTTGGTGAAAGAAGGCTCTATTTGACTGTAGATTTTAGCACGTTTTAATTTATATTAAAAGTTTGGAATCTAATGTTTACAACGCTTTTTGTTTTTTAACTGAAATAGTCCTTACAAGTGCAGGTCTCAAATACGTAAGAGAATTCATGGTAGGAATTTAATCTCCTTTCGAGTCCAGTATATTTAGGCTCCAAAAGGTGTTCCCGCGCCATGACCTTTCCTGAGGTCAAAGGGGAATTTGTTCAAGTTTGGCTGGTCGGGTGGAGGTTAGATGCTTGTGGGTGCAAATCGATACATGGCTTCCTGGAATGATTTCTGTTGCCATAGTAAAGTCAAGATCATATGTCCTTTGCAAATACTGTCATGAATACTTTTCTTGTTTTTCCTGTTTAGAATCTACCGTGACCCTCTTTTGTTTTCTGAGAACTGTCCCGATGGTCTTTGAGATTAGAAAAAATGTCTGGCTATTACCAGTTTTGGATTCCATATTTTTTTTTCTTTCTTGTGCCCTCCTTCGATGTATTTACTATAATATTGTACATTCTGTGGTGTCTTGAATTTGATCAGATTCTGTTTTATGTTGTTTTCCTTATTTAGTTTTTTCCTTCACCTTTCTTTTCATTTTAGTATATTTTAACTTTTTTTTTTCTCCCTGGTGCGACGAAAACTAATAGATGTGTCTCTTCTCTAATTAATTTTTACACCTTTATGCTTTCTGTGCAGTACAAGTTAGTTTACTGTGCAAGTCCATTGTGGTTAATCTTTTCCCGTTAGGATTCTTGGTGATTGATAATGATAATAAAAATACTAAGACTTAGGGAACCCTGTTGCAGCTTTCGTATGACCTCATCTCGTAAAGTGACACAAGATTGTATTTATTTGTTCAGAAATTCAACCCCCGAAAAAACTAGCTTTTGAACGAAGTTCTTTTCTTTACCTACTTACCTTTATAGTCGGTTCACTTTTCGTCCTCATAAAAGGGAGGAATGAGACGAAACTAAGAGGTTTTGTGGAATGATTCTTTGTTGAAGAATTCGGCAAGACAATTATCAGTCACTGAAAACACAAAATTACAGAACCCATACTTTCAGCATCCAAAAATATCAGATATTTGCTCTGCCTCTGTTCTTCATATAAGGTTAATGGGCATCCTGAAATATAATAAATGTGGTGAGACGAAGGGAAGTAGAAGACGTTTCGAAGGCACATTCATTTCGTGGCTCATTTGTATTCCTCACTATGAAATTCATTCAACAATCTTTATTTAGTTGTGAGGTGGACGGGGCCTCAAGGTAAACAGAAATACCATGAGTAAGGAAAGCCCACGAATAATCACAGCGGGGATGTATACTAATCAAATTCACTTGACCGAATGTCATAGCGTCCTGACTTCGTGGGAACCCGTCTGATTCCCTTCCCGACCTATACATAACCTCTGGTTCGATGTCTTCTCTTCATTGATGACTTGTTACTACGTCAGCGATGTGAGAAGAGTTTATGTTTTTGGCTCGCAATAGATGTCATTTTTTTGCAGGATTACTCAGAATTATGTGCCGATTCGCAGGAAAATTTGGCCAAAGGTGGTCCTTCATGATTGCCAAGTGATTGGATTTAGTTTGAGATCCTGGTCTGAGAAAAGGACCATTTATTTCACTGGACTGTTTGACCTTCGCAGAGGTTTGCTTGCGCTCTCCAAATGTTCTGGCTGCCCTTGACAAATAATGATACACGCACCACAGTCCGATATTTCTGAAATTAAGCTCAATTAAGTTACTTCTATTACAAGGGAAATGAGGCAGAGAAAACGCAGAATCGTAACAGAGAAATATAGGGGAGCGGGACAGAATTACCTGAGAAGGAATTCGGGTAGCAACGCTTGAAAGCAAATCCGGGTTAAGCAGTTAAAGGTCGAAAATATTTCCATTTTGCTCTAGTTACCGCTGGCTTTATTTGGATACCTAAAACGGAGTCCCACTGCACGACTCGAATAACGGGTTTCGTCAGATCAGGAGAAAAAGAAAATTGGTGAGAGGTAACAGAATTCAAGAGGCATTCAGTGAGGGCAATGAAGTTGCTTTGATAACCCAAAATGATTTTTACCTTTGAGGTTTAGGTGTCTGGTTTTGTAGCTGAATATTTTTGCCCTTTCTTCCACTCTGGCTCTCTGATCCTCCTTGTGCAATGGTGACGCTCTCGGCTTGCAACTGAAGAACTGGTGCTCGATTCCTGGATTGGGGAAAGAAATGGTAGGTATTGGCCCGTTCCTTCAAAAGGCAACACACCACTTTTGATTTAAGCAGTAGATTAGACTCTCTTTTAGTTGCTGGTATGGACGCAGATTATGTTGGAGAGAGAGAGACCTTACCTTACAGACCTTACATCTTTTTCGGGTTGCCCCAGGTCCCTCAGTGTGAGGCACCTCTAATGTCTACCAGAGAGTTGCTAGTACATCTTCCGGTATATTTTGCATCTTCCAATCTTGGATGGTCTGGGATGCAGTTTAGATATTTGTCGAGCTTATTCTTAAACACATCTACGCTCACTCCTGATATATTCCTCAGATGAGCTGGCAACGCATTGAATAGACGCTGCATTATCGATGCTGGTGCGTAGTGGATTAATGTCCTGTGTGCTTTCCTTATTTTTCCTGGTATAGTTTTGGGCACTATTAATCTACCTCTGCTTGCTCTTTCTGATATTTTTAGTTCCATGATATTTTCTGCTATTCCTTCTATCTGTTTCCATGCCTGAATTATCATGTAGCGTTCTCTTCTCCTTTCTAGACTATATAATTTTAAGAATTGTAGTCTTTCCCAGTAGTCAAGGTCTTTAACTTCTTCTATTCTAGCTGTAAAGGACCTTTGTACACTCTCTATTTGTGCAATATCCTTTTGATAGTGTGGGTACCATATCATATTGCAATATTCAAGTGGACTACGAACATATGTTTTATAAAGCATAATCATGTGTTCAGCTTTTCTTGTTTTGAAGTGCCGTAACAACATTCCCATTTTTGCTTTACATTTTGCCAACAGAGTTGCTATTTGATCATTGCATAACATGTTCCTATTCATCATCACACCAAGGTCTTTAACTGCTTCCTTATTTGTGATTGTCTCATTATTAGGTCCCTTATATGCATATAGCTTTCTTTCTCTGTCTCCATAATTTATTGATTCAAATTTATCAGAGTTAAATACCATCCTATTTACCTCTGCCCAATCATATACTTTGTTAAGGTCTCTTTGTAGAGCGTTCCTATCTTCATCACAAGTAATTTCTCTACTTATTCTTGTGTCATCTGCGAAACTACTCACTACCGAATCCTTAACATTATTGTCTATGTCTTCAATCATAATAACAAACAGTATTGCAGCTAACACCGTACCTTGCGGCACACCGGATATTACCTTGGCTTCATCCGATTTCTCGTCGTTTGCAATAACTATCTGTTTTCTGTTGTGTAAAAATTCTTTTAACCATCTTCCTACTTTATCCACGATATTGTGTTTTCTAATTTTCTTCGCTAATATATTATGGTCTACTTTATCAAAAGCTTTTGCAAAGTCTAAATAAACCACATCTGTTTCATTTCCGCTTTTCATATTTTTGAATATGTTCTCACGGTGGACTAACAGTTGGGTTTGTGTACTTTTTCCGGGTACGAAACCAAGTGTGCTTTATTCAACAAATTATTTTTTATTAAATGTTTCATAATATTTTTCTTCATTACCCTTTCATACACTTTCATAATATGTGATGTTAGACTCACAGGCTATAATTACTTGCCTCTAGTCTTGATCCACTTTTGAAAGTAGGGGTATATATGCTAATTTGTGCTCATCATAAATCTTGCCTGTATCTACACTTTGTCTTAATAATATTGCAAGTGGCTTTGCGATAGAATGAACTACTTTCTTTAACAAAATAGCAGGAATTCCATCAGGCCCTGCAGCAGCTCCATTTTTAATTTCATTAATAGCCTGCACAATATCAGCTTCATTAATATCTATGTCAGCTAAATATTCACTATTTTCATCCCTTACTTCTATATCATTATCTTCATTATCTATTCTAGGGGTGAATTCTCTCTTATATCGTTCTGCCAGTATGTTGCAAATTTCCTTTTTTTCATTCGTTAATCTCCCTTCAATTCTTAGAGGGCCTATTTCTATTCTTCTTTTATTCATCTTCTTCGCATATGAGTATAATAGTTTGGGATTTTGCTTGATATTTAATAGGGTTTTTTCTTCCAAGTCCCGTTTTTCATTTTCTTTTGATTGTATAATCTTTTGTTCTGCATTTTCTATCTTACTTTTTAGTTCTATAACTTTCCATGCATTTTTTTTTTTTTTTTTTTTTTTTTTGCTAGACCTTTTTTCCACTTTCTGATTTTCTGGAACAAGATCCTTCTGTCTCTTGGTATGCATGACTGATGTTTACTTTTCTTCTTCGGTATATATTTATCCACTATTTTCTCTAATATTTTATATATTATCTCCGTATTTACCTTTATGTCATCACTTACGAAAATATTATCCCAATCTTTGTTTAATTCTTCATTTATTTCTGACCATTTTATATTTTTACTGTAGAAGTTGTATTTTCCATATCCTTCCCACTTTTTCATTTCTTGCTTATCTCTGTTTTCACTTGCTTTGGAATGGACTGTTAATTCTATGAGAGAGAGAGAGAGAGAGAGAGAGAGAGAGAGAGCGAGAGAGAGAGAGGAGAGCGTGAGAGAGAGAGAGGAGAGAAGGAGAGAGAGAGCTGACGTGAATGATCAGTATCTTTTAAAATTTATTCTGCCTTGTCTTAACTTCAATGGTTATGATGAGTGGGGTTGAGAGCATCAATTAGGTGATCTCTCTTCGTCGGAGCACATTTATAAGATATTTAATTACATCTCTCTCTCTCTTTCTCTCTCTCTCTCTCTCTCTCTCTCTCTCTCTCTCCTCTCTTATATTATTTATAGATCTAGTTTAAGAGCCCACGTCTGATGCATAATATAAAAGCAAGTGGGATTAGTATAGGATAAACCTGAAGTAATGTGTAGGGGTTGTCGTAAGATTCTGCATTAGCAGTTGACTTTACCATCTCCGCGGGATGTTTGGATGCTTTTTTTTAGTTTTCTGTAAAGGAAACTATTGTGTCGGCTTTGTCTGTCCGTTCGTAAGCACCTTTTCTGTCCTCCTCAGATCTTAAAAACTACTGAGACTATAAGGCTGCAAATTGTTATGTTGATCATCCACCCTCCAGTCATTAATCATATCAAATTGCAGCCATGTAGATTTTATATTATTTAAGGTTAAAGTTAGCCATAATCGTACCTCTGGCAGCTTTATATGTAGGCCACCACCGAACTGAAAACTCGATTGCGCCGAAGAAACCTCGGCTCAATTTTCACTTGTTTAATAGTTTCAGATACCACCCCAAGTAACAGGTCCATTTCACCTCGCTGTATTCCCGTTAACCTCTCATTAAATATATATATTATATATATATATATATTATATATATATCTATATATATATATATATTATATATATATATATCCATATAGGTACTTCATTATTTCCTGTAATTAAGATATTACAGTACCGTGGCCACCTTTCATAAAAATGTACTTTCATTTCATATTTTTTTTATTAAAGTAAGAACGTGTTTCACCGTACTTACGTCATGAGCATTGAAATGAGTTCATGCAACAGGTGAGCAAGAGATCATTTAAAAAGTTGAAAGAATCACCCAAGGATTTTTGCCACTGAACCACTCAGCTCACGTAAGGAGCGTTCCTATTCCCAAGTTAGATATATTCTCTATATTCACCTCCTGATTTGGAGATGGAAGATGGCCACACATCCCCCCCCCCCCCCCCCCCACCCCACATTCCCCGGATAAAACGTTCACATTTGTTCTGAAGTCTGAATTTTTCACGCACGAAAGTTTTTCTTTTGTTTTTTTGTTTTGTTTTTTTACTTATATTGATTTTTTGCTTTGTCGTTTTTGGCTTCAAGTTTTATATAATAGTTTTTAATCAAATATGAAGAAGTCTGAAACAGAGAGAACTAAATAAGAAACATAAATAAACGCATAAAATAGTAGAAACTTGAGTCATAAAATTAAAACAATGATTAGTTATAGCAGTATTACAGTTCCTGTTAAGCATTTTAGCATCTGCTTCAAAGCAGTATTACAGTTCCTGTTGAATATTTTAGCAGAAAGACTTCTTGTCCCTTTCTGTCTGATGCAAACGAGGAACCTCGTTATATTGCTTCAGTGCTTTTCTTCCTGAAACGTTTTTCCTCTCCAGTACTTTCTATCTTCTTCAATGTTTTAGGTCACTTGGAGTTTCCACTCCTCACACAACTCTCCCTTTTCTCGGGGAAACTTGGAGGAAATAACGCCTGACCTCAAAGGGAAAATAGTGTGAAAGGAATCATGAATGTACAGGCTGCCCTTCAGAGCTTTCAGGGGAGAGGTTTTCTCGCGTCTGTGACGTCGACGTCACTCTTTTGACTTATATTAGCGATTCATCTGTTTATATCCGATTTCAGCCATAAATTTTTGCACGCACCGATATATATATATATATATATATATATATATATATATATATATATATATATATATATATATATATATAGTATATATATATATATATATATAGATATATATATATATATATATATATATATATAGATATATATATATATATATATATATATATATATATATATATATATATATATATATATATATATATATATATATACTATATATGTAAGTGTTTACATAATAAAAATATGGAATGTTAGTCCATATATATAAAAGATTGCTTGCAGGAATGTGATCAGACTAGAGACGCTAAAGATGACGTATACAATAAGTATGTAGGCTAAGATAACATGCCGTCACCTGTAGTCATTCAATTGTTTATAAACATTAGTCCAAGCTCCCTGCTTGAGACAACTACCGCCTACGTGATCTGTAGCGTGTCTCATTTTGTGTTCGTATGAAACTATGTCATTTGTATGTATGTTCATATGTTCGAACTACTGTCTGTTCCTTCATAACTTGTAACAGAGATGGTAGACGAGCAGAACAGAGTTAGCTATCGTCATTAGAAGACCTGTACCTCTTTACCTAAGCTTTATCATGTAGAGGAATAGGATTAGCCATCATCATTGGCAGAAGCGATCAAGCTATCGTTATTAGAAGACTTGTACAATCATATCTGATCTTCACCATGTAAAACTTCAGAAGAATATATAATTTTTTATACTTAGTGTTTTCTACAAGAACCTCCTCACCATGAGTTTAACACATCGTCGTAATAACCAACAAGATAATACCGACTTCGTAAATGATCTACAAACCCCCAGACACTCCATTGAAGATGGAAGTGCAATACCAACCGACTTAGCGTAAGATTATCGCTAGTCTAACATTACCTCATAGGGCGCCTTATCATACAAGGCACAAGCCCTAATATTGGTGGCCAGCGTACCAGAAGAACTCTACAACGTCCTACGAAGAAAAACCAGAATAATAAATCATGTATCATAAGAAGTCAACGACGACGGAAGCAGCAGATTCTTCAAGCAACATAGTATCATCGTTAGTGAGCGACTTCAGAAAACAACAAGAACTCTTTAACGACGACGAAAGCAAGAGATTCTTCAAGCAACTTAGTATCATCGTTAGTGAATAACTTCAAGAAACAAAACCGACGTGTCCTTTTTCCTACGACAACGCAAGCTTCGTCTCTCATTAGAATCATTCAAGAAAACATCGGTAGTGAGCGTTTCCGGCACTTCAAGAAACAAACCGAACGCGTCTGCAGCATCGGATCTTTCAAGGGCTCGAATCATCGAAACAACTGAAGCCAAACCAGGTCATCCGCTAAATAGAGAAGGAGGACCAAGGCCGTGTGTCGTTATCGGAACACCGTGACTTCCCACAAAAGCAAGCTAAGTACAATTTTTTATTCATTTGGAGTAACTTTGAGTGTTTCCTTTGCAGGTCGAATTTCGTTATTCCTGTGGCTGAAGTTACGAGACATTCTTAATCTTACTTTTTTACAGAAATTATCAACATCATTGAGATTTCGCTACTGCGAGTTTTTATCTTTGAGTGTCTGTTTCCAGAAGTTCTACTGAAATATCATAATCATATACTATGTTAATTTTATCATTTTGGGTGATTATTAATCCCTTACGTAACAAATCATATTAAACAGTGAATATGCGTTTACGCAGTGGACGTCTGTATTTATACAGATGCATGGATAGGGTCGTTAAGCACCGTAGTGATTAGAAAACACACAAAAAACAAGTGGAACACCCGTACAAATCTATATAAATTAGAGGTAACACTATTTCGGGTCATGACAATAAATGCTCCTTTGCAAGTCCCGATCGCAGTTTTAGCCTTGAGTTTTTTTGAGTTATATAAAATATCGAACCTCAATGACTCAACTTAACTTTAAAAATATGGCTGGATTGCAAGGAATAACATGTCTGTAAAAAACTTTCATCAGGCTAAATGCGCTGACCAGGATCCCTCACTATTTCAAATTTTAGCAAAGAATGAAGTACAAACAGTTAATATTGAATGCAGTAGTGATAACTTGTCTTATTAGTAATCGCTCAGTTCCTAATAGTTCGTCATTCATTGCTTTATACGTAACCAGCAACATAATGCTAAAAACACACAATACGTTGCCGATGGTAATAAAGAGAAGGATCTTAATTATTATAAAAAAAAAAAAAAATAGAAACAGTAGCCCGTTCAGAATCAAACAAGCAAACTCGGTGACTGTGTCACCTAGTCAAGCGGTCAAGGTCAGTCAAAAACTGCCGAAGTGTTCAAAGCATAGCAAATTCCATACAATAAGCGACTCTAGCAGAGTGGGGAAAAGCGATGTTGGTTCATACATACCGATATCTTTTTGAATTAAAAAGGATTTTTCCTATGAAACACACGACCGTATAAAGTAATCAGAGCAGGTTTCGTTTTTTTTTTAATACGTAAGTTATTATAAGTAGTGGTGGATTAAAGCCCCCGACTGTACGCGCCGTAAAAATTAGAATATCTTGTTTTATTTCTTTAGTACACGTAATATCCTGTATTTACGGACTCACCGTCTGTACTCACCGTCTGTTGTTCGAACTTCCCTAATGAGAAGTCCGGATAAGCGAGCGTTTACAGATACCTCTATAGTTATAAAAAACATTGATCTGTATCTAGTGTAATTGTAAGATTCATCTAGGGGTATACAAAATATTATCTTACACCCTGCAAAATAAGGCGTGTTTATCAAAGGGAAATCCTATAAACCTTCAAACATATTAAAATCCGTTTGAACAAAAATGAGACAGTTAATCAAATAATAACTTATATAAAGGAACTATACATTTGTCTCATAAATCGTAACATTGTTCAAATGACCCAACAGAATTCTCCCACAACCGCAGTCGCACTTTGCACGCAAAATCTCGAGAAGCATGCACCCTCGAATGTCTTAGTGCGTGTAAAAAGACTTTGCTGGGAAATGAAATTTTAATCCTTCCCGACACTGAAATATAACGATTTCCGCGAACAAAGCCCTAGACACGGTTGACTCGCTGCAAACAAGTTAATATAGTAATCCACAAAAACCTATACATATAAATATCGCATTTCTTTTATTGTTGCTAATTTTTAATCCCGCCCAATCAGTCGTGGATGAATCTCTCTTATATTCTATCTAAAGTAATATCAGTAAAGTCATTCAAGCAGAGATGATTCAGCAGAAACTTTTTTTTTATCTTTTATCTGAATACCAGGAAGTTTCTCCACTAGCGAGTGATTTCGGAGGAAAAAAAAAAAAAAAACGGATGTAATTTAACACAAAATACGGTCTAAGGACAAACATAAAGCTATATACGTACCTTCGTATAGACTCTTCAATGGAATTTCAAAATAGAGATAAATGACGAAGTTGAAAAATGTTAGTAATAGGAGTCATTAGGAAATCACATAAGCCCATATAATTTTTCCCTCAAACGTCATGCCATAAAAGATCGGACTTGGCGTATCTGCGTAGATTTCTGTCGCTTAAACAAGGAAACGACTCCCGATAGTTTCCAGTGCGATGTACCGACGACATCTTATCTCTGTTAGGTTAGAATAAATTTTTTTTCACCAACTTGGACTTACTTAAAGGCTTTTACCAGATACCATTACCTAAGTGATTGTACCTCATACACCGTTTTCAGCACACTCAGGGGACATTATCAATTTTTACGTATTCCTCCGGCTTACGTTGCGCCCCAATTACAATATAGTGTTTGGAGACTTTTAGGGGATAACCTACATGCCTATATGGATGATCTTGTAATCTTTTCTAATACCTTAGAAGTACATTCACATAAACTAGAGCTAGTGCTACAGAGACAAAGACAAATAATCTCAGAGTAAAATATCTAAATGTGAGTTTTTAAAAACCGAACATGTTTATTTAGGTTTTATGTGTCTAGTCAAGGTCTTAAAGTAGTCCATGGTAAGGTGTCGGCTATTCATAACTTCCGGTACCTATTAACGTAAAAAGGGGATACAGCACTTTTGCGCTGTAGTGGGTATTACAATCGTATGCAAATATGTAACTCTTCAATCATGACAGCTCCTTTAACAGATCTTACGAAGAAGAGCGTAGATTTATTATGGTGTAAAAAGCATCAACAGGCGTTCGATATCTTAAAAGCAGAATAATGCAGCTCACCTAACTTAAAAATCCCTGATTTAAATAAGGAATTTTTTTTATTGCAACAGACGCCTCAGACCAAGGGGTAAGAGGGATACTACTTCAGCAATATGATAAACAGTTCTTTCCTATAGCTTTTTATTCACGTAAACTAAAGCCCTCTGAAAGTAAATATGCAGTAATAGGCAAGGAAGGGCTAGGTATCTTTAACACTAGTACATTTTAAGTTCATAATCTATGGCTATCCTGATAAAGTCCTTACTGAACATGAGTCCTTTACCGAGTTTTTCAAAGGCTTTAATCACAGTCCAAAAGGAACTCGGTGACAAATGATCATTCAGGTTATTGGAGCCAAGATAAGATATCTACCTGGGAAAGCAAATATCATAGCTGACGCATTATCCCGCAATCCCGCACCATACAGCAAAGAACCATTAATTGGACTAAAAGAGATAGAAACATCCGTGCCTATTGTTAAAACCGTATCTAAACAAGGAAATTCTTTAACCCAAGAGATCGCGAGCATTGAATATCTGGGTTGGAGCGCAGAACTGTTACAAACTGAACAAAGCAAGAGTCAACAGACAAAACCAAAACAATAAACACTTCGAACGGAAACAGAGTCAGCAGCAATAAGCAAACAATAAACACTTCGGACGGAAACACGGTCAGCGGCTAAGCAAACCAATAAACATTTCGAGCAGAAACCCTAAAGCAAAAATATATTTAAAGTATGTGTATCAGAATAATGTAATCAAATGTAATATTATATGTAGGACCGTGACGAGGAAAACCCGAAGAACACAGCAGATGACTAACGACCAGGTAGTAATAATAATCTCTTTCATACCAATCGTCATAAACTGGTTGCATTCCGTCATCCAGGTTTCCCTACTATGTCACAGAAAGCCAAATCACTGTTTTACTGGCCTACGATGCTTACAGATATAAAAAGCACATAACTGATTGTAACACGTGTCATGAAAACAAGGGACACACTAAGACACCTGTCAGTTAAGGGCCTATCCTGTGCCAAATCAATCCTTGAAAGAATATACGTAGAATTATTAACAGAATTACGAGTCTGACAGAGGGAATAAACACTTCTTAGTGTTAATAGTTCCTTGACACGTTATGTAGAATTAATAGCACTAAAAACAAACACCGCAATTGAGTGCGTTAGGAATATTTATGAGTGCTAAATCAGTAAACATGGAATTCAACACATGATAATCTGACTCGGGTGGTGTAAATCAATAATAATCTCCATAACACGTGGTGTGAATTCCTTTCCATTAAGAAAACCATAATATATTTTATCACCCAGAGTCAATCGGTTTGGTAGAATAACTGATAATTAAATAGGAAGTGTCAATGTCTTACGAGTTACAACTCGTGATGTTGGATCCGAACTGGATTATAGCGGTTCTCGCGGTTTTAAATACCTTTATCATTTATATCTTGTATCTATAGAATTGATGCCGCAAGTAGCCTTATACGGTACGCCGCTAGAACACTCTTCCACATATTCAAGGCAACCGGACATAATACAAATATATATATATATATATATATATAGAAATATATAAATAAATATATAAATATAAATATGGATACAAGTGGAGTCAATATAATACACTCCGTAAGAAGTCGGAAGGGTTACAAATTATAATAAAAAAGGAATCACGATAATATCAATAAGCAAAACGTAACCATTAAATATCCAAATATATATGCGTAAAGATTTGAACTCTAACTTAACGCTTTAGTAATGACAAATATGTAAGCTAAAAGTTCAAACACATATCAAAACCTACTGACAGATTGTCTGTCCCAGGTGATTTTATATTCGTAGTCAATGAAAAAAAAAAAAAATAATAATAATAATAAATAAATAAATAAATAAAATAAAATAAAAGAGATTTTAAAGTCAGGAAGTCTAGAAGTGAAAATGTTTATCTATGGAATAATCCTATATGAATCTTATACAGGGCTAATAATATATATAGAATTTGTATGGAAACCTTTTTCATTAGTTTCAATAAGGAATATTTAATTTAACATAATCATGCAGTTTTCCAACATGAAACTAATATATTGTTCAATTTTGGTACTGTTTTTTTTTCAGACATTCTTCTCATGTGGGTCGAGTATTAAAAAACAAAAACTTTATCCTAAAGTCGTATTTATTACAGCAAGTAACGTAACTCTTAGCTGGCTGAGAGCAATCTCCTGCCAAGTGACGACGTCATCATTGCCGTATCAGCATTTGTTCCTTTTAACCTCAATAATCTGCTTACACAGGCTTCATCTGTGTGTCGTCTCTGCTTGCAAAAGCAGATTGACTGGAGAAAGGAATGCTTAGCCCGAACTTCTCATGGGCAAGGCAGACGTTAGGTACAAGTGTCTATCGGTATGCGCAATGCAACTTGCAATCATTTTAAAATTAATAAACAAAATAAGGAAATAGAATTTCTATAACATCGAAATGAATTAATTTTTTCTGAACCTCATAGACATTTAGAAGTATCACGATATGGATATGGATTATTTACTTGCAACATTAGCTTATTACAATCCAGGTAAATCACATTCATGGGAAAATGTTACATTTTCTTGAAAAACCCAAAGTTTATATAGAAATTAGTTACATAGTGGGTTTTTCGTTGCATCTCCTACCTATTAATAATGTTTTAAAAGTTAACCTCAGAGGATGCGCACGAGAAAATTGAATATGAAACTTTTGTTAGGGCACATAGAATCATGATTAATCTTCTCTTTGACTCTTATGTTGCCTGGCAATCTTACAATTAGCTCCGTTTTCCACTTCTTTGTCTAGTAACTTACTACCAGTAATATCGAATTTTCTTTGAGATTCGTAATGATATCTATTTATTTTTTATAATTATGGATATTTTTACAAGTCATCATAGACCTGGATAGGTTCACTCATTGTTAATGCCATGGATAAAAAAGTTTGTACAGCGGACTCTTTTGAATTCCAAAATATCAGCGAATTCATGTGGGTTAAGTCTGGTCTAAATGGCTCTCTTCCCTCCCCTGTATTTGGATGTCGTCTGAATTTACTTTGCCCTTGTGACAAGTATAATTTCACTTGCAGGCTGATTAATGGAACCTGGTTACAGTATCCTGCAGTACGAGGGTTTCACATCGCAACTTCAAAAAATCGTTCGTCGCAGCGGACGACTACAGTCAAGTAACAACCGCCTACAATGTGAAAGGAATTTCATGGACTTCTTCGACCGACACCGTATCTCGTCATTAATCTCGACCGACACCGTATCTCGTCGTTAATCTCGTTTTAATGCGGAATGCTCCGGCGGCTGTCGGAATCGACTACGAAAGGGACATACTTCCGACAATTACGACCCGAAGGATATTCAACTCTACTTTGCTGGCGAAGGACTCGTGCTGGGATGTTTTTTTTATTCATCGCGAACGTAATCGTGTAGCTTAGGATGCAGAGAATAAGTATGAGCGCAAAAATAGAACGTTGGACCCGCCCAGGCAAATTTTCCCCTTGTTTTAACCCTGTGAAAATAGGCCGTTTCATTGGGCTATAGGTGGTTGTCTGGAACTGTGTAATGGACGAAAAGTGGTTCGAAAGCTAGTTAAATGTGAAGTAGTATAACCTCGGTCATGTATCCTATATATAAATGATCATAAATAACAGAATCGAAATATATTTTTTGCGTGTACGCACTAGGAATCTATATAATAAATGATCATAAATAACAGAATCGAAATATATTTTTTGCGCTGTACGCACTAGGAATCTATATATGTGATCATAAATAACGGAAATCGAAATATATCTTTGCGTGTACGCAATAGGAATCTATTTAAAGTGCACATATATTAATCATAATTATATGAATCCATATACATATGTATAAACAAATCAGGTAGCCTATAATCAATCTGTTACCTTTTATCTTACCAATATCTGCAGTTATATATGAGTTAGTATATTGATTAATGTATCAGATATATAACATTTAGCATAAAAATCAACGAATCAATCAGCATAAACATTAATAATTTTATCAATTCATATATGAAATTTTTTATCAGTTAAAATATGATTTTTATCATGTTAATCTTCATTCTATGCAATTATCAGAGTACATTAGTATTTTCTGTAGCATATGTATCTTAATGAGATGAAGTGAAAAACTGTATCATTATATATCACGTGATCACTATTATTTACCAATATCATTGTTTTATATTTTATTACTTGAATCAATTCATGTACACCATGAATTTTTATTTACTAATATATATATATATATATATATATATATATATATATATATATATATATATATATATATATATATATATATTATATCTATATATTCACATAGTGTCTGTATCACACTCCTATAAGTCAAATGCAAGTCAAGTTTGAGTAATATTCAGTAGCTGGTTTTGGTAGCTGACCGAGCTAATGTAAGTGTTTACATAATAAAAATATGGAATGTTAGTCCATATATATAAAAGATTGCTTGCAGGAATGTGATCAGACTAGAGACGCTAAAGATGACGTATACAATAAGTATGTAGGCTAAGATAACATGCCGTCACCTGTAGTCATTCAATTGTTTATAAACATTAGTCCAAGCTCCCTGCTTGAGACAACTACCGCCTACGTGATCTGTAGCGTGTCTCATTTTGTGTTCGTATGAAACTATGTCATTTGTATGTATGTTCATATGTTCGAACTACTGTCTGTTCCTTCATAACTTGTAACAGAGATGGTAGACGAGCAGAACAGAGTTAGCTATCGTCATTAGAAGACCTGTACCTCTTTACCTAAGCTTTATCATGTAGAGGAATAGGATTAGCCATCATCATTGG